>NC_090735.1:51523235-51530735 GCF_036898095.1 Palaemon carinicauda
ATAATAATAATAATAATAATCATCTATAAAAATACAGGTTTTCTCGAGTGTAAAAAAGTCGAAATGAAACACTTTATGAAATGTAAAATGTTTTTGAAAGTCAATAGAAGAAACTGAGAGAAAAAGCAATGTTACCACTGCATTAAAAATATAAAACGAAAGGAAAGTAAGCATTTTAGAATTATAACAAGCGCATGAATACTGTTTCAGCAAAATACAATATAATCTAAGTAACATTAAGTGAAAACTTATTACCAAAAGTGTAAAGACTATTAGATTAAAAACGTTACGAGGCGTAACATTTCTTGCCACACAATTACTGGCGTTTCCTGATAAAATAAAAACGATTTAAAAGTATAAAATGAATAGTGAATCACACATATACACACACACATATATATATATGTATATATATATATATATATATATATATATATATATATATATATATATATACCGCATATACATGTGTGTGTGTAACTGTGTGTATATACATACAATTTATACATATATGTATATATACGCA
This sequence comes from Palaemon carinicauda, assembly GCF_036898095.1. Taxonomy (NCBI): domain Eukaryota; kingdom Metazoa; phylum Arthropoda; class Malacostraca; order Decapoda; family Palaemonidae; genus Palaemon; species Palaemon carinicauda. The sequence goes on from NC_090735.1 coordinate 51,523,762, forward strand.
CACACACAGATATATATATATATATATATATATATATATATATATATATATATATATATATATATATATATATATATATATATATATATATATACACGCACACACACACATATATATATATATATATATATATATATATATATATATATATATATATATATATATATATATATATATATATATATATATATATACACACACACATATGGAATAAGACCAAAGATTTTCAGCCCAAAATTCACTATCCCAAAGTCAAATGAGAATTTGATTACGATCACGATTTGAGTCAGAAGATCCCGGATGTTTGCCGTGGAGATAACTTGCAGAATGTGTTTCCATCATCCTTGCAAGATGGCGGCTCCATTACTGCTGATATTGAAACTCATTAGCATAAGGAGTGGGCTTAGCTCTTCCTAAAGGAGAGGAGGTGCCAAACGAATTTGCATTATTCGACCGTCTTTTTGTAATTACTGAGACACTCTTCGATCCTGATTCTCGATTTGCCCTGAAATTCTTAGTAATATTTCTCTATTACTGTATCATCAAGTTTAGCAATGGTCGAATCAAAGGTTCATGAGTTTTTTTTTCGTTGTCCTTTTGCAGTCATTAAGATATCGTAATTCAATAGTAATTGTCTAATTTGATATGAATAATTCTAATTTAGTTTATCACTAATTTAAAAATATCAAGATAATATTTCATTAGTTACCTATTAACAAATACAAAAATCTTACTTCACTTTTATGGTGGGACAGAATTTTAAGAAATTTATTCAAGTTGTCTTTCAACTATTACACGATTATGCATAGGTTCATTTCGTAATGATACGGACATTTGAATATAGCAGAGTTTTTATTATCAATCATGAATGAAAAGATTTTACTACGAATAATGTGCAATCAGTAACTTTCATAGATGGTAAGGGGAAGTGGCTGTTCATAAGAGCATTGATTCTGGTCATCAGGTTCTTTATGGGCAAGGTGTTGACATTGGGAAGGGTGGCTCGCACTGGTTACACCAGGTGTTGTCACAGAGTAGGTTCACTTCACGAGGAAAACCATCAGAAGCCAGCTGAAGGAGAGATTTCTTGGAAGGTGTCATCGAGGATCGCAGCGAGGATGTAGTTGGCTTTGCTACTTGAGCGGGTCAAGGCCTTGATGCAGAATTGAACCTCAGCACACTGAAACCAGGCAAACCCATCTCTGCCGGTAAAAGGCAGGAGCCTCACTGTGACAGCATGAACAAATGAGACTGGGTCAATGGTGGGCATTGTCAAAAGATACAGCAGAGGAAGCGGTAAGGTGGAAGGTGGGCTGGGTGCTTGAAAAAAGCTGTAGGTCATCAATGTGCCTGGAGTGGAGGAGGAATTAATACTAACACAGCTCCAGAACGATGGATTTTATTTAGAGACAGCAAATGTATTTATAGGCACCAGGGGTCACTTGAGTGTGACAATTACAAGATGACATTCAACGGGTCTTATCAATAAGGTTGATATTGGCGTAAAAATACTCAATATTATAATGGAATAACAGAGTTGAAAATAGAATGTTACACTGAAGGACTTTTGGACTTGAAGTCCGATGGCGGTTGCAATGTAAAAGAATATGTAAAAAGGGCATACATTATTATTTGTATCCGCATCTCTTGCTGCACAGGCATTACACTTCCTCCGTTACAGGACTGGAAGTAGAGACCAGATACTTGAAAAGGTTATGCAGTTATTGTAAGGACAGAAGTCAGTATTCGCAATTCTTTCTTTTCTTATTGAATTCTGTTTAACCAAGAGAAACCTTTAAAAAAATAAAGGGCAGTCATCTAAAGATACTTTTTACATATGAGTATACCTGATTCAAATTTTTATCATCGTTTAATTGGATTTGAAAATAAGAATGAGAATAAGTTAGATATCCCAAAATAAACATGCGATATAATTACTAGAATAAAAAACTAAACAAGGATATCTTTTAATGTGAATCACACCGTTAGAGACTTTCATCCACAGACGAGAAAACCACTCGTATTTCAAGTGAAAAATCTTCTTGTTCAAATAAGAATTAAGAATCGTGCAACAGTTTTACGAAGAGGTTACAAGAACTATCAATTTCAACTTCCCACTTCACAATGTCTCCTATTCTTTTCGATTTAAAAAGGCAGCGAAATCTTCGTAGAGTTTTAGATGGGCGCAATCCCCCTTCAACACCACCACCCCCTTACCAACCCGACTTCTAGCACAATCCTCCACCGTCACCCCCCAAAAACATTGGCCCTCTCCCCGACAGGAAAGATGTTGGCCATAAATCAAAGGGTGCGAGAGCCTTTGGCGTGAGACTTAAATAGGCCATTCCTGTGCTGATGGAGTGTTATGAAAAATCCAGCTGCTTCGGTTTAATGAAAATATACGAGATATATTTTACCAGAGAGTCTTTTGTTTTGTTTTTTGGGGAGGGCTCCGGTGCTTCCCTTGGTTGTTGCAAACGCAGCAAGACAGCAACAATGACTTCGACGATACTAAGAAACATTAACAGTGTCAACGCCAAAGGCAACATCGCCCTCAGGATGAGATTAACATCAAGTCCTTCTGCATGAAAGGAGCTCTGAAATACAGAGGTTGAGAGAGAAAGAGAGAAAGAGAAAGAGGGGAGACATAAATCTTTTCACAAATAATTCTTTTTCAGTTGTCTCTTCTTTGCGAAACTATGCCCACGACTTTAAATTCTTAGACTCGACAGAGATTAAGTGAAAATACATTGAACTTTTGGGATTAAAATGTGTTTTCTTTAGTGTTTCGTTTCTCTTTTAAAGATTTTTTACACACACAGACACACACATATATACATATATATATATATATATATATATATATATATATATATATATATATATATATATATATATATATGTGTGTGTGTGTGTGTGTGTGTGTGTATATATATACAGTATATATATACATATATATATATATATATATATATATATATATATATATATATATATATATATATATGTATACGTGCGTATGTATATATGTGTAGGTATGTATGTATATATATCATCATCATCATCATCATCACCAGCCGTTTCTAGTCCACTCCAGCAAATACCTCAGATATGACCTTACACTTGCCTCTATTTATGTTTTTTCTGTTCCAGTCCCCACCAGCAAACTTTCCTAGTAAGTCAATCCACCGTCTTCTCTTCCTTCCCCTGCTTCTTTTACAATCTCTAGGGACCCATTATGTTATTCTTAATTTCCATCTATTTTCTGTCATTCCCATTATATGTCCTGCCTATGTCTATTTTTTTTTCTTACATATCTCAATATATGGAATTCGTTCTGGTCGGCCAAGGATTCGAACCCTGACCAAGTCAAAACTAGAGTTATAGTCGATACCTTTACCCCAAGACTGACAGTGCAAATCTTAAATTAAGAGGATTTGTGGCTTTTATATATATATATATATATATATATATATATATATATATATATATATATATATATATATATATATATATATATATATATATATATATTACGACGAAGAAGCAAAGAAGATTCTTCTAGAAGGTAAGACAAACAAAAAATGACACAAGACAGGAAGAACTCGCTGCTTTGTCAATAAGAACGATTGGTAATCAGATGTAAGGTCATAAATGCAGTCAGCGAATCCCGGTACAAGGGAAAGATAGATCTAACGAAAAAATACATGAACTTTACGTATCCTACAGCGAGGATAGGTCAATGTATTCTCAAAAGTTTTGCCTTCATGACACTCTCCTGGTAAACTTTAGGTGTTAAGAATCCAAATATATAAGAGCGCGAAAGGAAACCGTAATATTTTGTGAGGTTCTTTGGTTGGTTGCAGATTCATCTTGCCACGGTGCAAGACACGGGACCTTGCTGCTAAGCAGCCCGTAAAGCCGAGTCCTGCCAGGAGAAGGACAAGTCCCATTTGTATCTTACCCTGAGTAAAAGTCACGCTTGTGATCTGAAGATCTGGAGGTTTAAGATATTTTAGAATATGCGAACGCGAACTGTGGATTTGTCTTTGCCAGGCTAAATTTCAAAGCTACTGATGGTGGCCTTGAAGTTTTAAATGTTCACTTTTTTATGTAGAATGGGATGAAAGAGTGAATACTTAAAAGGTTAAGCTAGATAAGACAGTAGCCTAACAAAAGCTGGCTTTTCTGGCAATCTTACTGAGGAATTGTGAAGATTTGAGACAATCACATTAATAATATTAATAATAATAATAACAACAACAACAACAATAACAACAACAACAATAATAATAATAATAATAATAATAATAATAATAATAATAATAATAATAATAATAATTATTATTATTATTATTATTATTATTATTATTATTATTGTGAGGTTACCCCAAGAAAAAAAAGACCACTGGTTATCACCATATTCATAATGAACTTGAGCAGAAATATTTTCCACAAATGGCTCATGAGTACTACATTGAGCTCACTACACACACTGCACCATCATTTTGGAATGGCTAAACTTTGCTTCCGGGAAACGTTTGAAAGAACCAACCAGTTTCGTTGTGCAGAATGATAGTAAAACTACATTAATGTTTTTTCATTATTTTTTGTTTACGACCACATTGAGTTGCCATAAATCGTTTTCGAGTTATGAAATCATGTGGTTCAAAAAAATATCCCATTATTTTTTCTAAACCCCTAATATATATATATATATATATATATATATATATATATATATATATATATATATATATATATATATATATATATATATATATATATAGTAGGTTATGAATTATGGCATAAATTCATAAAACATATATAAAAAGTAAACTTGTCAAAACTATACTTTTATAAGTTAGGGATTGAAAATTAAAATATTAATAAGAAAAAATCTAGAAGAGAAGGCTGTATTGGAAAAACTATTTCTGAGGGTCACTTTTCTCAACCTCATTCTCCATATCTGTCAGTTCGTCTGACGATGTCTTATACAACACATTTAATCATGAAACATTCCAATAAAGTTTATAGAGACTCGTATGCCAACATAAAGGTTAAAGGTGTCTGTTTTCAGCTTCAGTGTAATCAGAATAGATGCTCACCAGACCGTCACCCGGGCAAGCCCAACAAGCTCCCGCTGTGGTGCCTAACCACAGCAGTATCCTCAGTAGTAAACAGCTTAAACTCACGGCCCTGGGAGGGGATCGATCTACTGTCAACGCGTTACTACTGTACTAGTCTACCCAGAAGGCTAGTACATAACTACTTTTAATATTAAATGACGAAATATCTTCAATCTTATGTTTTCTATGAACGCATAAGGTTTTAGCAGCCTTACCACACTCTTTCTCTAAACCATTAAACAATGGTTGCACATAATAAAGACAGCAAGGGAAAAAAACAACTAATTAGTCAAATCTTCCGCTGACAAAAAGTTTATAAACAACGATTTACCTATTTAAAAATTCCCATTTCTTTTTTATTATTACGCAACTAATTAATGCCTAATTAATCTCTTGGTCCTGACATATGAAGCGAATTAAGGTTTCAAGCTTCAAAAGAGGAATGATCCGTGTTTCCCTCCTCACAATGAGTAGATTCAAATGCTCCGGAAAAAATGTTCGGGACTAATTACCCATTTGCAGCTGGAGTGGGGGAAGGTCGTTTGTCCTACAAATGGTGCCAGATTCGAAAGATACTTCCATTTTTCACTTGATGAATAGGAGAGAGAGAGAGAGAGAGAGAGAGAGAGAGAGAGAGAGAGAGAGAGAGAGAGAGAGAGAGAGAGAGAGAGACATTTGGGAAATATTTCCACTCGTCTTAATATGCAGGGAGCTAATGTTTGCTTTTACGAAAAGCACGATGCTATAAGCACAGGGGCCCCAAGAGGGAATATAGCCCAGTGAGGAAACGAAACAAAGAAGAATAGAATATTTCAAAAAGAGAGAGAGAGAGAGAGAGAGAGAGAGAGAGAGAGAGAGAGAGAGAGAGAGAGAGAGAGAGAGAGATCACTCAAACGAGCGCATTACATAAGTAATGGGAATCTACAATATGAGAATATAATCTACAGGATAAAAATCCCGTTTACGTACGTTCCTCAATCCCCTTTTTATTCTTTTTTCTGATTAAAAAAATGGTTGTATTTTCCTATTAAAGTATTGATCGAAGAAACTATTAGGGGCAAGACACCACCTCACAAGGCCTGCCTGATCTTTGCTTGCTTCGGAAGGGTCAAATCCAAGGTCTTACTCCATTTGCCGAAATAATTACCCAGTACTTGTTTTAGGAAGGAAAAGTCAATCCTGACTTATAGCAAACTTAATCTAGTTTAATTCTTGAACTGGAAATATTTTTTTTTTCTTTTTTACATCTGATACATATTATTTTATGATATATACATGGATTCATTAACCTTTATTATTTGTTACTACAGATAGTAAGGCCAATGCACTTCCTTAAAAACTGATGAAATAATTAATATTAACATCATATGGGTTATATTTTATTTTATCATCTCTATTTTCCATTTGTTAAATTTAGAATAATTTTTTGAGTATATAATCTATAACGCTAAACTTTTAGGGTAGATCCCAGCAAAAGAATATTTGTCTGTATCACTTCTGAGTAGTCTAAAGCCAAATTGCATATCTGGATACATTACTGTGTAGTGAAATAACCCCAAATTTAGCCATCGTAAGTACCCAATGCGTATTCCACTGAGCTAACTTCTATATCAGCTAGTAGTATTTCTACAGAAAAAAATTACATATGCGGATATATTACTTTATGTCGAAACAAATACAAATTCAGCCTTCTTAAGTACCTAAATGAACATTCTTCTAAGTTAACTTACATATCAACTGCTGGTATTTCAATAGGAAAAAAAATGATTTCAGAATAAATTTAGTCAAAAAAAAAAAAAAAAAAAAAAAAAAAAAAAAAAAAAATGGGAGATTTTCTAAAACATC
>NC_090735.1:51535735-51543235 GCF_036898095.1 Palaemon carinicauda
TATATATATATATATATATATATGTATATATATATAGGCAGTCACTTAATCTTTATTATATGAGGGAGATTTCGCGAAAACTTGCACAAGAACATTTCAAAAGAGAGCCCATGAAATAATTGTATCAGTTTTGTAAACGTTATAACCATTTCGTAATAGTTTTGTTGTGGTATATAAATTATATTAATCTTTGTCCCTGCCTTACCAGTTTTACTTCTGCATCTCTCATTTGATTTTTCAAAAGAAATAAAAATGCAATTCTTTATAAATTTTTTTTTATTATATCACTTCTTCTAGAATGATTGATTAGGTGCTCAGAAAATCTGCTCTTTTAATTTGTGTACATTTTACGATATATCAAACAATATTAGTTAATTCATTTTATACCTTATATATCTCAAGGAAATTTTCCGTTCCGTTGAATTCAGCAAAGCAAATCCAATAATATCCCTGGGATGTGAAATTGAGGATCATGCAAATTCTTTGATGATTCCAATACTCGATGGAAGTGACTTCAAGATTCCCACTGGAAATGAAATCTACGATCTATTGTCCTGGTTAAACATACATACGCGATATCTCTCTCTCTCTCTCTCTCTCTCTCCTCTCTCTCTCTCTCTCTCTCTCTCTCTCTCTACTAATACATACATACAAACACACATATAAACAAATACACACACACTCATATATATATATATGTGTGTGTGTGTGTATTTATTTATATATAATGTGCGTATATACACACACACACACACACACACACACATATATATATATATATATATATATATATATATATGCATATATATCTGTATATATGTATATTATATATCTATCTATCTATCTATCTATCTATATATATATATATATATATATATATATATATATGTGTGTGTGTGTGTGTGTGTGTGCATAGTGTATACATGTATGTATAGTGCAGACATTTATATATATTTTCACATGTGCGTCTGTGCATGTGTCCATGTGTGACAGTGTATGTAAACGCATGTGTGTACGCATAAAATTTATGTCACCTGTTTTCTTTTTCGCTGATGAATATTTAAAATAATAGAGAGAATAAAAGTAGATCACAACAAAATTGAAATGGGAAACAGAAATAAAACGAAAAAAAAAATACAAAATGAAAAGAATAAGATATATAAGAAGAAGTAAGAAAGAAAAATGAGGGCAAAAGACGTCATGAACCAATGATATTGAAGGACTGGATCGATAGAATGATTCGCTGCATAATGGAACCACGAAAAAAAAAAAAATATATAAAAAAGCAATAAGCGTCCCGGTCGTCTTCCCACAGATCTGACTCCAAAATCCCCAAAAACCTCCGATATATGTATATATTCCTTTCTCCCTCTGATCCCACAATCTCATCAACAACCCCTAACCCAAGACATCCTCCCAAATCCCCACAGGGCTCAGATGTTCCCCAACGCCCCCAGACACATCTCAATTCCCCCATATCATCCATTACCTTACCAGAATATCGTCCCCCAATAAGGGTCAAACTACCACAGTGATCAGAGATCCGTTCGCCAACATCTCCGCCCCCCAACCAAAGAAAAAAAAAAAAGAAAAAAAAAAGAAGAAAAAAAAAAAATCCAAATTTTACGATTCTGTCACAAGAATGCCCTCGCTAGGAGGCACAAATTTCTACGGCGCTAATATATACACTTATACTGTATATAAACACATACACACACACATGTATGTATGTATGTACATATATATATATATATATATATATATATATATATATATATATATATATATATATATCAATCATCATCATCATCATCACCACCCGTTACCAGTCCACTGCAGAACAAAGGCCTCAGGCATGTCCTTCCACTTGCGTCTGTTTATGGCTATTCTGTGCCAATCCATACCAAAAACTTTCTTAGTTCATCAAGCCATCGTCTTCTTTTCCTTCCCCTGCTTCATTTGCAATCTCTATGGATCCATTCCATTATTTTTAATGCCCATCTATTATCTGTCCTTTTCATTATATAACCTGCCGATTGTATTTCTTTTTCCTACATGTAATGTTGTTAGAATGTCACCAACTTTAGTTTGCTCTCATATCCGTGTTGTTCTTGTTCTGTCTCTTAATGTTATTTTCAGCATTAATTTTTCCATAGCTCTTTGAGTTGTAAGTAGCTTATGTTCTAAGGCTTTAGTAATACTCAATGTTTAGGACGCATAAGGTAAAACTTGTAGTCCAGTTTCATTAAATACTTTTCTTTTTAGAGAAAGTGGCCTTTTACTTTTCCTAATCGCATTTTGTTTACCAAATGCTCTCCATTCCATGCTTCTTCTCTTGATTTCGATCTCGTGTCCTGGTGAAACTCTTATTGTCTGTCCTAAGTGCGTGTATCCATTAACAATATCTAGAGATTCGACCATAACTCTTATTTGTGGTCTGTACATTTTCATTCAACATTATCTTAGTTTTATTCGTATTCATTTTCAGTCCTACATTTCTGCTTTTTCTATTCACATCTTCTATCATATATTGTAATTCCTCCCATGATTCACTACATACAACTATATCATCTGGAATTCTCAAGTTGTTAAGGTATTTCTCATTAATATTGATGCCTACATTTTCCCAATCTAAATTCTTAAAAACTTCTTCTAGGCATGCTGTGAATAATTTAGGAGATATGGGTCTCCCTGTATATGTAGTTTTAGGATTGCTGTATTTCCTGTACAGATATCTTCGTGTTCTAACATAACATTCATCTATTCCTTGTCTTTGAAGGGCTTTCATTTCTGCTAAGGTTTTGACAGAATTAAAGGCTTTTTCAAAGCCAATAAGTGTCATACATAGTGGTCTGTCATACTTTGCTGATTTTTCCACTAGCCGGTTAAGTACATGGATATGGTCATTTGTTGAATACCCACTTCTTAAGCCTGCCTGCTCTCTTGCTTGATTGAAGTCTAGCTGCCTTTCCATTCGGCCTAATGGGATCTTTGTAAATATTTCATATATTATGGATGGTGAAATTATTGTGCGATAATATTTAATGTCTTTTGTGTCTCCGTTTTTGTGAATTAATATAATAATAAAAATTTTCCCAAGATGTAGTTATAGAGCATTCTTACAGACATTTGATGCAGAGGTCAGCGAGTTTTACTACATTGAAGTATCCTCCATTTATTATCAAATCAATTGTTAGGCCATCATTATATATATATATATATATATATATATATATATATATATATATATATATATATATATATATATATATATATATATATATATATATACATACATATATATATATATATATATCTATATATATATATATTCATATATAAATTCATATATATATATATATATATATATATATATATATATATATATATATATATACACACACACACACACACACACACACACATATATATATATATATATATATATATATATATATATATATATACTGTATATATATATATATACACACACACACACACACACATATATATATATATATATATATATATATATATATATATATATATATATATATATATATATATATATATAAGTAGTCATACAAATTTCCAAAATTGCCGCATTCTTGTTAGGAAAGGAGGAGGGGAAGGGCAGCGTTAAATGTGTATGTGGGTGCGTGTATGAGCATATCTAAATATTTAGCCGTTATAATTGACGGGTCACGTACACTACCACGTATATGTGTATATATGTAAATATATATATATATATATATATATATATATATATATATATATATATATATATATATATAGATATATATATATATATATATATATATATATATATATATATATATATATATATATATATATATATGAATCACAATATCTATCCCTATTTCACCATATTCAAAACCTCTACCCGGAGGCTCTAACCCCCTGCAGGGACCCAGTTTCTCAGCAGGATTATTGTAATACACAGCCAAGCTACGTCTCCCAACAGTCAAACTGAGCTCTTTCGTAAATTCTTGTCTTCGATCCGCTGTCAAACGTCCGAATTCTTTTTCAATTTCCGTTTTCCCGGATAACTAAACACGTATTTAAAATGCTCTATTGTTTACTTAAAAGATTGAGAACCGATATTTTAGCTCCCAATTCCAATTTTATTTTTGTTTCTTCCATTCGGTTTATGGAATTCATTACTCTTATTGATACGCAAAGATGGGACGTCACAGATTCCAAAATAACTATCCTATTCCAGGATTCCATAAAGAATAAACTAGCCTCAGCTGCATAAAAATGGTAATCCTTTACAAACTTATTAGTTATTTATCCAAATAACCATGTTTTTTTTTTTTTTTTTTACTGATTTTTGATGAAGGGATACGATTTGATGTTCGAGCATTAACGTGATTCTCTTTTATCATCAATTTCTTTCCAGCCCATATTGAACAATAATTGTGATTACCTCGAAGAAACCGATTACACGCTTCTTAAAAAAATTATATTATGCGAAATGACATAAGTCCATAGATAATGAGACAAGGTAAGAACGGTAATAATCGTAAAGAAGAAATGTAGGGATATGAACAGTTCTTAATATTATGAACAAAAATACATTTGATTCAATTCTGTTTAATAAAGAAAATAAGTCACAAATCTGCCCAGCCACATGAGAAATATTCCAATGTACAAGTGGCTTAACCTTTTCAAATCTTTTAACAAAAAGAAAGGAAAATTTAGGACACTAAAACAAAAGCATTTTTCCATACGAAAAGATTACACAGCAACAACCGAGAAAGTATTTTATTCTCTTTAAATATCCTTTCGTGAAACTCGGAAAGAAACAGACAGGATCTAAAGAAATATTGATCCACATTGAAGTTGGAATGTTCAATATGAAGAAGAACTTTTTAACTCCCAATCTTTGGGCTGGGAGTTCGATTCCCGCTCACAGTTCGATAGTTTTCACTAGTGTCCGAAAATTTACCGTCCTAGTGAGCTATTGATGACCTGCTGAGTCATCAATAGCCATTGCCTGATCTTCCCTGGTCATGACTTGGGTGGGAGTTGAACGGTATATACGGTCGGTTTCAAGGACATTGTAAGGCAAGCATAGCGACCGTTCTCTTGTTTTTGTCCGACATAAGGGACCATTAAACCAATTCAGAGAAGATAAAACTGGTAGCTCCAGTTTTTAATAAAAGAGGCAGGTTAGATCTCATCACTATCAAGCAGAACCCATGAAATTGTAGCAATGAAGAAAATGCTAAAAAATAGCAAACTAATTCGAGTACATTGTAAATTGAGGATAAAGGTCAGATTTGATTATCAAGCAACATAATTAGATAAAAATATGAAAATAAGTTTCCTCAAAAAAACTAGACACCTTCGATATTAGAGAGGCTAAGATAGAATGTACAATGAAACACAACAAGAATATTGTAAAAACAAAGTGGAAGGATTAAATCTGATTTGATCTTCATTGATAATAGAGACAACAGGTCAGATTTTGTTATCATTTAAGAAAACAACATTGAAAACGTAATATAGAGAATTTACTAAAAGAGGTGATAGGTTGGATAAAATCAAAATAATATCTCGGTAAACTAACACAACCCCAAATTTTGTGGAAAAAAAAGTTGATAGCGTGCATAGGTCAAAAACAGATCTATGTTACTAAAACATAAGTCAAGTTTTGTAAAAGGAAAAAAAAAAAAAGTTGATAGCGTGCATAGGTCAGAGACGTCAATTACAATTTTCTCAGCATGAAAAACACATCATCAGATCTTAGCATCAGCAAATGAAACATGACAAGACTAGAAACTTTGAGAAAACTGTAAACTAACTTTTGACGTTTTAATAACCAAGAGTGACTGGTGAAGGAAGAGTCCAATTTGGAAAAGATAAGCAATGTTAACAGGGAATTACTGATATTTATACTGAGATATAAGATAATTAAGATATAAAACCTGTGTTTTAACAAGAAGATGAATAATTTACGTTTCAAATAATAGACAATGAACTAGTTTCAAATGAAAATACGTGGAAAATGGACGATAAGAATGAATCTTGAAGGGAAACATCTAGGGTGAAATAGTTTGCTTGAAATAAAGAAAAAATATATTAAAAATCAGCATTGCAATTGTTCAGAATGCAAAAAAAAAGGTACCTAACATTGAGAAAACATAAGAAAATAAAGATAATTGATATGCAAAATAAGAAATAAACATATCAAATAGATTTTAATATTCGCATACCACCCCCCCCACACACACACACACACATATATATATATATATATATATATATATATATATATATATATATATATATATATATACACACACACACACATATATATATATATATATATATATATATATATATATATATATATATATATATATATATATATATATATATATACACACACACACACATATATATATATATATATATATATATATATATATATATATATATATATATATATATATATATATATATATATATATATATATATATATATACCATCATCATCATCTCCTCCTAAGCCTATTGACGTAAAGGGCCTCGATTAGATTTCGCCAGTCGTCTCTATCTAGAGCTTTTAAATCAATACTTCTCCATTCATAATCTCCTACTTCCTGTTTCATAGTCCCCCATCATGAAAGCCTTTTTAATTTGTTCACCGTTAGTTTTATTTTCTTGTTTATAATTTGTACATCAAAACTATAGATGAAAAATTGAAATAGGAACCATAAAAGCTACAAACTTGAAATAAAAACCAATTCAAGAAGACCAAAATAACAGGATTTATTATAAACCCTATCTTTTAGAGCAATCTTTCAAACTCTAAAGTTTCTTGTAAGTTTTTTTTTATAATAATTCTTCCCCTTCTCTTTGAAATCATCCTGCGCTATCTTAATATCCCTCCATTAGCATATCTCCTCCTTTCACATCTTTTCCTTAAGCTTTTTACTATCCCACATTCCTTTCCATCTTAATTTCTTCACCCCTCTACCCCCACCATTTTTTCAATTTCAATTCCCGTCACAGTTTGTTTTACATACTTTTTTTTTCCCTCACGGCATTTTTTCTTTTTCCCTGCCACAACTTCAGTCTCCATTTTCTCCTCCTGATTGCATTTCCAATATTGACTTTAAATTTGGATAAACATTAATCAGCATAACGATTAAGTTGGATAATATCAAGTGGATATTATCTGAAGTAATCAGGTTCATTCATAAGGGTTTATATTGTTGCTTATAGAATAGTAAATGGCTTTATTAATTGTAAACTTCTTATTTTTTCTATTATTGGTTTTGTAATGGCTATTGTTATCACTTGTGCGTAGATACACACACACACACACACACACACACACACACACATATATATATATATATATATATAAATACACACACACACATATATATATATATATATATATATATATATATATATATATATATATATATATATATATATATATATATACACGCTATATGG
>NC_090735.1:51548235-51563235 GCF_036898095.1 Palaemon carinicauda
TATCGTCACTGCAATGCCTTCATGATTCAGTAAACACAACTATGTCATCTGCGAATGCTAATTTGTTAAGGTATTCTCCATTAATATCAATCCCTACACTTTCCCAATCTAAATTTTCAAAAACTTCTAGGCACGCTGTGACTAATTTTTCAGAGATGGGGCCTCCCTGTCTAACTCCTTTCTCAGTCGGAATTTTCTATCTATTTTTATGCAGTTTTAGGATTGCTGTACTATCCGTATAGATATTTTCAAGTGTTCTAACACAAGATTCACCTATTCCTTGTTTTTGAAGGGCTTTCATTACTGCTGAAGTTTGGACAGAATCAAAAGTTTTCTCATAATCTATAAATAGCATACATAGTGATTTGTCATATTCGGTTGATTTTTCCTTTAATTGGGTAATTACATCGATATGGTTAGTTTTTGAATAACCACTTCTAAGGTCTACTTGCTTTCTTGGTTGTTCAAAGTCTACCTGTCTTTCTATTCCCCCTAATATGATGTTTGTAAATATCTTATTCCCCCTAATATGATCTTTGTAAATATTTCATACATTACTGAGATTAAACTTTTATTTGGCGGTAATTTTTCAGATCTTTTATGTCACCCTTTTATGTAAATTAGTATAAAGTTTTTTCCACACTGTAGATATAGAGCATTCTTGCAGACATTACAGGTAAAGTATACCGAGGTGTACTACTACAAAATCTCCTTCATCTAATATTAAATCAATTGTTAGGACATCTTCTCCTACTGCGTTGCCTCTTTTCATGCCTTTTAAGGCTTTCTTTACCTATCCTACTATTGCTTTTGGTACAGGCTCACGGTTTCATTATTTCTATTGACAAAGGTATTTTTTATATCACTATTATATAGCATTGTTAGAAATCCTCTGCAAATTTTATTACTACATCTCTTTTGTTAATATTAATTACATTTTCATCCTTTAAAGCAAACATCTGTTGGCACCCAGTTCTAAATCTTCTTTCCATCAATTTGATGCTTTTTCCCTTTTTTAGTGTTTCCTCAAGATCTGATTGTGTTTACGAATGTCTTGGGCTTTTAGTTTGATTATTGTTTTGGATATTTCTGCTAAATCTATTTCATCTCTCTTGGTTTTTACCTTCATTTCCCATCTTTTTTTTTTTTTTTTATTAAGGTTTGGTCTTAACTAATAGTTTTCCTTGATCTTGTTTATGAACTCTTCCACCGATCTCTTGTGCTGATTCCAAAAAATTTTTTCTAAAATTACTTTTCATTTCTTCTTTACTTGCTTCCATTTCCTCGTGTAGCTGGGGGGAACATATTCTGTATCGCTAACTAAACTCATCTAATTTTTCTATTCACACAAGTGTTCATTTTCTGTCTTGAAATTAGTTTTTCTCTTTATTTGCTTTGGTCTAAAAAATTTTTTGCTTTTAACCATTCTATAGTCGCTTGCTTTAACTTGTTTAACAATGTTACATTTTTAACTAAATTAACTTTTCACTGAGAATAAAATCCATTTCATTTTTCCTTACTCTATCTAGGCTTCTCCATGTCAATTTTTATGTTCTTTTTTATTAAGAAAAAAAGTGTTAATAATTATAACATTGTTTCTTTTAGCAATTTCAACAGGCATGTCTCCTCTGTCATTTATTGAGCCTGCTCCAAATTTACCTATATACCTACATACATACCTACGTATGTATGTATGTATGTATGTATGTATGTATGTATGTATGTATGTATGTATGTATGTATGTATGTATGTATTTATATTTATTTCATCATCTGTATTTTCTCCTTAGTGCAAAATAATAAAAGATGGGCACTGATATTACAAAAAGTTCTTGGGGTAAGCCTAAGAGCTCCCCACCCTTTCTTAGCCCTAGTGAATGGTAAAAATCATGATCGAAATTTGCATTGAGCCATCTTTAGCCTCCCGCCCAAAAGAGTGGTTGGGTGAGGTTTTAGGAAATTTACCAAATATGAGCAAGGTTTGACCTTTGATACACCAAGTGGAAGTCTTCTATTTATCCAGCTTAGCTACTACAATGTCTGGGCCTTATGTGGATGAATTATTTTTCCAAAGAATGGCTACAGAAGTGTGTCTATATATACATACTGTATGTATATGTGTGTGTGCGTGTGTAAAGACCTAAATCCTTTCTTGCAAGCATGGAGATAGTCGACGAGTTTTAAGGACACTGGGTTGCCGAAAGGGCTGACAATTTATTTTCCTTACAATGCTCATGGTACAACGATCCTTATATTTCTGGAGAACACTTTTATTACGAAATATCTGGAAACCGGGAAGAAAACCATCACTGACACATTGCTTTCTTTCTTGCTCTTCCCATCTGAACGCCAACCCATATTCGTTCTTGCCTCTTTGTGCCCTAACCACTCATCCCACTCTCCTGAACTAACAATGGAAAGCAAGAAGGACACCAACAATCCCCTGTGATCCAGTGCCTTCCCTCTCGCTATTTCCTATCGTAAACCAAAACTACATTCGTTTTCCGCTCTTTACTTCCCCTCTCCAGAATTGCCGCTGCTGTTATGTATCCCAGCGGTACCGGAAAAATCTCTGGTGGATATTCTTTTCCCGAGGAGACGAGCGGTAGAAAACATGCGAGACAGTAATGGTGGGCCGTTGCAAGGATTTCCGCGTACGTTTGGACAAATCGCGAGTCGTTTCACTTGTGTTTGATTGTGGTCTTTGCTGCTAATGGAATATGCAATGAAGGTTAATACCTTAGAGGAGGTACATGAGGGTATTAGCAAGGCAGGTAGTTTTCGTGGAATATACAAGGAAAAAGAGGTAGTGTGGATTGTAACTCAAAATATCCTTCATTGAGATATATCTAGTGGTTTTCTTGGAATACTTTAAAAAGGGAATGAATATTTGTTAAAAGTTTACCACTACTTCAAAATATGAAAAGACATCTTGATAAGTTTTGGCCAACAAAATGTACATAAAATATTTCATTACCGTTGTAGATTTTATATGTAAAGGAAAGGAAAATAATTTCATAAGTTTTATCACTAATAAATCAAAAAGCATTCTGATTTTTCTTAATCCTTAGACAGACGGTAAAAATATCCTTGGATAAAAAGGGAACTGGAATGAATATCGAATATTATTCAAGGACAGTCAAAATAATAATTAATTTCAAACTTACGAACAAGTTTTATGAATATATACACAGTTAAGAAAGCGTAATTTTGATCCGAAATTCTCCGTAAAGATATACTGTTCTCAGCCGTATATTAGTAAAATGACTAATTTTTGCCCTACTTTTACAGGTTTGTGACCGTAATATGACTCCTTCACGTCAATATATCCGTATTTAAAACGGTAAATGCCTGGCAACAGTTTTTCCAGATTTCTAGTTTTTTTGAGGAAACTTAAGTGTACATTCTCAATTACAACCATTTTCTTTCGGTTAATAAAAAAATTTCCGCAATGGTGTTAGTATTAATAGAAAGATTGGAAAACAATTCGCTTTTTTTACTACCTTCAATTTCCGATTTCTCAATATAATGAAATGGAAAAGGTTTGTCAAAGAGCAATGAAAATACGAGTTCCTTTTGATAGATATTTGGAAAAGTAATCAACTTTTTTTCCTTTCCTCATGAAAAATGACATCGACTAAATATCCAAGTAAAATATTCCATTTAAAGCCACCTTTTTTTTATTCCTATACTCATACATACCTTTCAAACACAACGTTTTTATTATAGTCAACACAATTTTGAAAAAATACAACAGAAATGAAATATAGAATATTGTAATAAACACACTGCTCTAATTGTGGTATCTTGAAAAATATCTACAAGCATATTCAAGCTCTCTCTCTCTCTCTCTCTCTCTCTCTCTCTCTCTCTCTCTCTCTCTCTCTCTCTCTCTCTCTCTCTCTCAAAAAGAAAAAAAAAGTGAAAACTTAATACACTGCTCTAATTCTAGTATTTTGAAAAATGTCTGATTGATAACATTCTCTCTCTCTCTCTCTCCTCTCTCTCTCCTCTCTCTCTCTCTCTCTCTCTCTCTCTCTCTCTCTCTCTCTCTCTCTTTCAATAACAGTAACTTTATAATCCTCTTTCAATTGTTATTCATACACAAAAGCAATTATATGCCAGCGCACTTCCACAGCCCTGTAAAATGTTGAAGGTTTTATGCCCATTGAATGTTCGACTTGGGCAAAAGCTGTGGTCAATTCAAGAGATAATCATTCACGGTCCGTCGGTCGCATGTACGAATCGTTGCAACGGCCCACCATTATGGTCTCTCGTAATGTTCAAAGTTCCTGTTTCCAGGTGGATAATATCACAGCGGAAAATGCATTGTGGGTATTTGGTGGTGAGGTAATATATTGCGTCCGGGACAATATACAGGACAAATTGGTAGATTGTTTTTGGAGTGGGAGAAAGAGCGAAAATGGACCGAATACTGATAAACTGGCTACAAAAAACGAGCTATATCATCTGATAAGAACAACTAAAACTTCCAAATTTCCACTGGTTTGGTTTCATTCAGATATTTTTATGGACCTACATAAATAAATGTATCTTATAATAATTATGCAGTTTACTGTAACCGATAAAAAAATGAGAAGTATTATAATTGCTCGAAAAGCTTCATAATCTTACTAAATAAATAAATAAATCTTAGAAAATATGTTTATCCATTTTTTCACAATTGAAACCATAGGAGTCATTTCAACTTTTAAATATAGCATTCAGACGACTGGTTGCCCTGAGCCCATATGATTAATATCCTAAAGATTGGGCAATGACATAAACTCTTAATCATGTCCTGCACAGGTAATGATGTGCATGAAAAGAATTGCAAATACAAAGCCTTACTTGGGCGAACATCAATATGGTCATTCAAGTAGCAGATGAAGCAGAAAAGCTACCAGAAATCTTTAAGGATTTGTAATCGGGCTTTTTGTATACGGTTAGTATATCCCACATACCTAATATATATAAGAATCTAAATGAATTTACTGAAAAATTTTCTGGTCAAAATATCAATTAGTTTTATAACATTCATGAAATACAAAATAAAGAGAGAAATGAGACTATCTCAAGGTTTTAAAGATGCAGTCTACCTTTCTATATGTCCATTTCTTAGTGTTCTTACTAAACATTTTAACTGTATACGTAATCTACTATTCTTCTCGAACTAATATTACTGAGAATTTTTATTTGCATTCTCTCTCTCTCTCTCTCTCTCTCTCTCTCTCTCTCTCTCTCTCTCTCTCTCTCTCTCTCTCTCTCCCTCTCTCGCTTTTTGCAACGGCATAGCTATAATGTATATTCTTTTACTGATAATACACGAGTCAAAAACATGCAAGACAGCGATGGTTGGCCGTTGTGGCAATTTCCAAAAAAGACCGCTATATCCTAAGTAATTCCTCCATAAAACTGTCAGTGCCTTTTACTGTGTGTGTGTGAATGCTTCAAGATTTTGGAAGATTTTAGCCAAGTCTTTACTTTGAGAAGAGAAAAAGAATATTATCTCGTTTACTTTAATGGAAGAGCATTACAACAGAGTAAAGAGGAGCAGGAATGGGAATTGCATGAGAGTGTTACCGTCAGGATTTTGAGTTTACTAAAGGACGCACGCAAACATTAAGAACATAAACAAAGAAGTTGTCCTGCTCATGTGGTCGAACTGATAGGGTGAAATTTGTATTTTATTGATTAACATAAACAATTATATGTAAAAGATTGTGATGTAATATTTCATCTCTCCAACCTACTAAAAAATAATTGTCTGCCTACACACACACAAACACACAATCACACAAACACACACACACACACATATATATATACTGTATATATATATATATATATATATATATATATATATATATATATATATATATATATATATATATATATATATATATGTATGTATGTATGTATATATATATATACACACACGCGTGCACACACATACATATATACATATATATATATATATATATATATATATATATATATATATATATATATATATATATATATATATATATATATATATATATATTTATATATATACATACATACATACATATATATACATACAAAATATCACACAAATTGCAAAACTATCGTGCAATAGTTAGGATAAGGGGAGGGAGTATGAATGGTTGAATCTGTGTGTGTGTATGTTCATACCTATCTAAATGTCTAGCTGTCAGTTTAGTAGTTTGTTTTCATTTAACAATCAAAGATAATTTTCTCAGAAAAGGGTCTTCGCAAATCAAGATCAACATGTAATCCATAACTCTAATATTTCTTCGTCTACTTTGATTAATCACTTAATTAGTTAATTAACCTTATAGCTAATTGTTCAATCCATGCGAGGGAACACACTGTCTGGCAGAATTTTGCATAAACAGTCCGACATTAGTTATTAGCGAGGATGTTAATAAGCAAATACCTGATTCCTCCAAATACATTATCATGCTGAGGTAATGTTTACATTAAAGTTTGTGGCGTGTACTATTCCGTAGATTTATCTCAAAGAAAACATTCGCCGATATTTTTATATTAAATCCTTTTCTGCTAGATTTCTTAAGTCGTGTTTATATAGTGCCCTTAGCACCTTAAGGGTTAAAGGTGTTTGGTTTCAGTTCCAGTCTCAACAAAATAGAAACTCACTAGAACAATAAAGAGCCGGGAAAGCCAAAACACCCAAAAAAATCAGTGGCCTCTCCAGTAAAAAGCTTAAACTCACTGTCCGGGCAGGGATCGATCAGCCGCCATGCGAATGCTAGGCTAAACACGTAACCACTATTATAGAAATAATAGAAGTTAAATATTAGAGGTAAGTATTATCTTGACCTGTCACTTTCAACATCAAACTAATATTGAAAATCGATATTTTTATAATACACATATTTATATAAGTATAAAGAGTACATAATCAGAAACAATTTAATTATTTTCTTCATTTTTTTTTTAGTTCCGTAATGGAATAATTTTATTGTGCGTCTTGTTAATAATTAAGATGCATTTACCAAGAATTCCCTGTTAACATCAGAGCTAAATTAGATTATAAACGACCTTACAGAAATTTTGCTTGATCCTTTTACTTAATAAATCAAATCTCCATTGGTGAGATAGGCTGAAGTAAGTTTAATATAAATGATTTTAAAGGAAAATACGTTAAAAGTACTGATGTTATGGTAATACTCAGAATTGTTATAATACTAAAGATGTTCGAAAGTAAGGGAACCTAAAAATATTTGATAAATTATCATAAAGGAAAATACTAGTTCATATCACTTATATTAATATCTGGATAACATAGCTCATATGAACTAAGATAATTTCATTCTTTTAATACGTATAGATATTTCTGTAATAGATGAAAAAATATATCTTATTGCGTTCTAATATTTTCCCAATTATTTCCACCCTTCTTTTGTGCCGAGAATAAATCCCTTTACCAGACCTCGATATTTTCAAAATTTTGATTCCAGAACATCGCAAGGGAAGTTCATGCATGATGCAGTACAACATAAGAAAGAAAGAAAGAAAGAAAGAAAATACGACTTCAGAAAAGGAAATATCAGTATTAAAAATACTTGCTCGTCCTGCAGCTCAGCTAAAAGCAGAGGACTATCACTCTTTTTTTTTTTTTTTTTTTTTTTTTTTTTTTTTTTTTTTTTTTTTAACGATCACATTACTCTCGACTCGCCTTCTTTAAAAGCAGCTTTGTAAAAACTTGCTGCGAGTTGGAGACATCGGGACGCATTCTTGAGCATCGGGACATATTCTCGAGCCATTGGACATATCCTTGAGCCATCCGGACGTGTTCTAGAGTATCGTTCGTATTTTTGAACGGGGTGCGTTGTTAGTGAGATATTTATGGCAGGGATTGGAGTCGTGCAGATATGTTTTTTTTTTTTTTTTTTTTTTTTTTTTTTTTTTTTTTTTTTTTTTTTGCAATAAAGCTACAGGTATATTTCTAAGGCTCTCAGACGCCGTTTTGAAATAGGAGACCGCCCCTATCCCAGGATAGAGTCACTTTTACATTTTCCTCTCCCAACTGGAAGTTTTATCTCACTTTGCTTCGAGGAGAAACCCCATAAACATCTCAAGGTGTCTGATTTATTTACTTCCAGTTTGTGGAGTTACATTCGATTTTCTTTCCTATTTTTGATTTTTGTCTAAAGAAAACCAAGAGTTTTTTCAAACTAATTTTACCACCAAAAGTCTACAGTGTAGGATGACACAGCAAGCGTAATTGGCGCAACTAGATCCTTCCATACAAGTCTATTGTCTTTTAAACCGAGTCATCAGGTCAATCTTCAATATTCACGCAAATGACCTTTCAAATGATTCATTAAAAGAATAGAGCACAAGTGTTATTTTTTTATAGGAAAAATAACGAAGAAAAATGTGTAAACCAGTAAACTGGTATTGCCATTATCCTATCTGTTCATTATTATTATTATTATTATTATTATTATTATTATTATTATTATTATTATTATTATTATTATTATTATTATTATTATCATGGCATTCTCTCTTCTGGCAAATTTCCCTCGAGAAAAATAAAATAATTCTTTTTAACCTACCCCCAACCAATTTTACTTTCATTTCTATCCTATTTCAACTCAAATATTTCCTAGGAAAACTTAATTTTACTCAACTATTTTAGTATCATTTTGAATTACCATATATTTTATCGTTCTTTTTAATATAATTTTTCACTACATTATTAACTAATTGTATCTTATTCTACTGGCTCATTTAATGTATTTATTAGACACGAAAATAAGAGAGGCCAACTTATTTCTTATAGTAATATGTAAGAATGATAAAAGAGGCAATAGCCAAAAGTTCTCTTTATTAAAAAAAAAGTCAGATAAACGAAGCAGTGACATATATTAACTTCCTCACAATATAATCCTGAAATATTACTCTCTCTCTCTCTCTCTCTCTGTTTTGAATTTCTTATATGGGAGCTCAGCATAATCACTCTAATTAGCTAATCCAGACAGAGAGTTGTACGAAAAATTCCACTCAGAGGAAGAGATAAAAACCTTTCCTACAGATAAGACAGAAAGGAGAGAAAGAATTGGATTCTCAAATAAACGGTTTTATTTCCATGTTGTAAAGATGGACTCGCTCTTCATTCAAAAGGGGCAAAGACTCTGAGAACGATGTAGTAAAAGATGTACCTTGCTGAGTTTTGAACAATGATCTTGAGAATTATTCTTTTATTATTGTATATATGGGAAAAGTGGACTATCTGAAGAATGAAGAATATATTAAACTGAATTCAAATATATAAAGGAAGTTATTATATTGTCTGTAAAGTAACATATAATCAATCTCCATAACAATTTAGTGATATTTCCTTGAAGAAAACACGAAAAATCTCGGAAACATGTAATTTTAAGCGAAAATATATATATATATATATATATATATATATATATATATATATATATATATATATATATATATATATATATATATATATACACCTATACAGTAGACCCCCAGCATACGGCGTCCCCAGCTTAAGTTTTTTTCATGTTACGGTGTGGAATACGATTTTTTTTTTGTCCCCTCGTTACGACATTTTCCTCACCTTACGTCATCGAATTCCGAAACTCAAATTTGGCGGTTTCTACGCGTACGACTATGCGAGTCAGTGGCTTACCACCACGTTCATACATCACTGCATACGTCACTAAGATGCCGATACGCTCTTAGCCGAAAATCCTCCCACAATGCTTGAGAAAGATGCTGCCTCTCTCTCTCTTTGTCATCGCGCTCAGTTCAGAATCTCGTGTGCGTTTTGTAAATACTTGATCTCGTGTGAGTGCTTGCGATATTATTATTTTCTGTGCATTTTAGCGCTTAATTATAACTTTAATTCGTTAGCCATGGGTCTCAAGATTGCTACTGATATTAAAGGCAGAAGTAAGAAGATGATAACTATGGAAACGAAGCTGGAGATCATAAGAAATATGAAGAAGGCATGCGCATCGTTACCCTCGCTAATATGTAGGGCCGTAACCAATCTACAATTGGTACAATTATTAAGAATAAGGAAGCCATTAAAGCAAGTAAGTCTTCTAAAGGCATGACTGTCCTTGCCAGTGGAAGGACCTCAATCAACGATGAGATGGAGAGACACCTTCTTCTGTGGATTAAAAAGAAGGAAATCGCTGGTGATACACTCATGCAATCGGTAATTTCGCACAAGGTGAGCGCCATCTTTGCCGTTCTTGTGGAAGCCCAAAGAGACTGCGGAGGCGAAGGAACGTCCCAGCAAGCCCCCCAAGAGTTTAAGGCTTCTCATGGGTGGTTTGATCGGTTTAGGAAGAGGACTGGTATTCACTCAGTCGTCAGGCATGGAGAGGCGGCCAGATCTGACAAGAAAGCAGCAGAAGAATTCCTCAAGAAGTTTGAGAACGTAATTTCCAGAAAAGGCTACATTCCTCAGCAGGTCTTTAACTGCGATGAAACTGGCTTTTTCTGGAAGAAAATGCCCCGCCGTACATATATCACAGCTCAAGAAAGGAAACTTCCTGGCCATAAACCAATGAAGGACAGACTAATGCTCTCATTTTGTGCAAATGCCAGTGGGGACTTAAAAATTAAGTCCCTACTGGTATACCACTCAGAAAATCCTCGTGCCTTCAAGGCACAAAATATCACGAAGGAGAGGCTCTCGGTATTTTGGAAGTCTAATGATAGGGCCTGGGTCACGAGGACCAATTTATTGAGTGGATAAACGTCTGCTTCGGTCCTGCTGTCAAGAACTATTTAGAAGAGAACAATCATCCTCCGAAATGTCTCCTGGTGCGGGAAAATGCTCCTGCTCACTCTCCTGGATTCGAGGACATCATTCATCCTGACTTCTCCTTCATTAAGGTTCTCTATCTGCCACCAAACACCACCCCTCTCCTCCAGCCTACGGACCAGCAAGTGATTGCCAACTTCAGGAAGCTTTACACGAAGAATCTGTTTAGAAGATGCTTCGAAGTGACTGAAAGCACTCAACTCACCCTCCGTGAATTTTGGAGGGGGCATTTTGACATCGTTCAATGCCTGAAGATGATTGACACAGCTTGGAATGAGGTTTCACGGCGCACCTTGAACTCCTCATTGAAGAAACTGTGGCCAGCTGTTGTAGCAGAACGAGGCTTTGAAGGTTTTGATCCCTCAACCGAAGACGAGGCCGTTGATGATCCTGGCCCTGAGGGTGATGTTGAGGAAATAATTTCAATTGGGAGGTCCATGGGGCTTGTTGTCGATGAGGCTGACGTCCATAACCTTATCGAGGAGCACAGGGAGGAGCTTACAACTGAAGACTTAAAGGAGTTAGAGGCAATTCAGTTGACGATCATTCAAGAAGAGCACAGCTCTAGTGGAGGCGAGGACGGGGGAGGGGGGAGACTGAAGAAACGACATCGTCAGAAATAAGGGAAGCTATCGGTTGGTATGAAAACCTTACGAGTTTCATTGAAAGAAACACCCAGGAAAACTTCACACAAGTTGTCTTATGCAGAGTGTTAATGATAAGTGTATGAGTCATTTTAGGAATATGTTGAGGAATCGTCAGAAACACGCTTCTTTGGATAGATATTTCTCCCAAAGAAAATGTCAGAAAGCATAGACGATAATAGTGATTCTATCAAAAAAGCTAAAAAAGAGTAATTTTTTTAAGTTCTAAAATAAAAATCATAAAAAAAATTTCTAAACACAAAAATAATAAAAAAAAGCCTGTTTAATTTTAAGTGTTTATTAGTAAGAATAAATCTATTATTAAGTGTACATAACATAATTAGCATTGATACGTTTTTATATCTACCGTCTACTCCCCCCTCTGCCTCCACCCACGTCACTCCAAAGGTAAATAAGATTTAATTTTTCCTTTATAGTACTGTACAGTATATAATTTTAAATTAAAATGTTATTTAATTATATACTGTACAGTACTGTACATGTATATCATATATAAGTATACTGTAGTACAGTGCTTACTAGACTACTGTATTGTATTTTGTTATATTCTAATTTTCAATAATTTTACCAGGGGTTTTTCACGCATTAACTATTCTATTGCCCGCCATACGACATTTTCACCATACGATACCAACTCTGGAACGGATTAATGTCGTATGGCGGGGGCCTACTGTATATATATATATATATATATATATATATATATATATATATATATATATATATATATATATATACACACATGTATATATATATAGATATACTATGTATATACCTATACATATGGTAACTTTATCACTAACATTCGAGATTTTCATTTAGTAATATAAGCAAAAATACTCCCAATATCGAAATCACTC
This sequence comes from Palaemon carinicauda, assembly GCF_036898095.1. Classification (NCBI taxonomy): domain Eukaryota; kingdom Metazoa; phylum Arthropoda; class Malacostraca; order Decapoda; family Palaemonidae; genus Palaemon; species Palaemon carinicauda. Next base: position 51,560,595 of record NC_090735.1, read on the forward strand.
TGCCTCGGGATCAAAGAAATTCATGGTTGACCAAACATTCGAACCGTGACCGCCCAAAACCTGTGAATTTGATATCAAGAAGTATTTATAGCTTACTTGAAAATAAATATATATATATATATATATATATATATATATATATATATATATATATATATATATATATATATATATATATATATAAATTACCTATGTATCCTTTCATACACGTACACTTTTGGAGGAAAAGTACATGTACGAGGCCAACCTCACCCCCCCCTCCCATCTCTCATCTTCTCTCTCCCAAATCGCCCAGCTCCTGGCCTCTTCCCCTTCCCATTCTGTGCCATTTCCTCCCCTTTCACCCTATCTCTACCCTTACCTATCCCTCCCTCCCCCTTACACACACATACACAACCTCTCTCTCTCTTACACTCATATAAATATACATGCATATATACATACATATATCCATATTTATTATATATATATATATATATATATATATATATATATATATATATATATATATATATGTATATATATACGTGAATATAAATACACACACACACACACACACACACACATATATATATATATATATATATATATATATATATATATATATATATATATATATATATACACACACATATATACACCTGAAATAAAAAAGGTGTAACTACTTACAACAACTTTCCTTCACGCTAAGTTTTTTTTCTTAGGGAATGGGAATTTTCATTTTAATGCTTCTAGCATGAGATGTCGTGGTAAATAAGTTCCATCTTTTTCTTAGCCTCTTTTGAATACTTATTATATATGTCTCTTCTATTATTATTATTATTATTATTATTATTATTATTATTATTATTATTATTATTATTATTATTATTATTATTATTATTATTATTATTATTATTATTATTACTGTGGTAGGAGACCCTCTTTTAGGCAGGTTGAGTTAAAAGTAATGGCTGCATCGGCAGAGTTTATTTTCTTATCCAATTTTTCTATTTTCCGGATAATTCTCTTCTCTAGAGCGCTGCAATCAGCCAGCTGACTTGAAAAATTCATCAGTCAGGTGAATGACAAAATCGGGAAGACTTCTCAAGTATATTCTCACAAAATACAAGTAAAACTTTTAGTACAAAATTATTATCATTATTATTATCATTTTGATTATTATATCATTATTATTATTATCATCAGCCGAGCTACAAAATTAGTTGGAAAAGCAGAATGCTATAAGCCCAACGGCTTCAACAGGAAAAATAGCCTTCTGGGGAAAGGAAACAAGGAAATAAATAAGTTACAAGAGAAGGAATGAACAATTAAAATAAAATAATTAAAAAACAGTAACATTATTGAAATAAATTTTCATACATATCCAAAAAATTTGAAAAAAAACAAGAGTTAGAAAAATAAGATGGAATAGTGTGCCCGGGTGTACCTTCAAGCAAGAGAACTCTACCCAGGGACAGTGGAAGACCAATTTGCAACAAGGGCACCTAACTTAAAATTATTTGTCTTCAGTAAATCATATAATAAATAAAGCATAGAATTAACATAGAATAATGGCTAATATCATAATAGAAACTGAGAGTCCGAAAGAAACCACAATCTATTATTTCCAAAAGGTTAATTTTTTAATGGCCCACCTTTTCTGAGTTGAATATTCTGCGGGCAAAGAATTTCTATTTACGATCTGATTGGTCTAAATTCAATGTTATAAATATAAGGTCATATCAAGATCCTTCGGAAGGGGACCGACAACAAATAATTAAAAAGAAGGAAGTAAAGAAGGAATTTTAATTTTAACATCAAAGTATCACTCTGGTCGTTGGCTTTTGACCTAAAAACAGGTTCCCAGAACAAAAGGATTTTAGGCAAGATTGACCGCTGATCATATTTCAGTTCCTCACAATATGGTCTACCATTGAATCCTCTTTCTATTTTGAATCTCTAGGACGACAGCCAAAGGGAAATGGTCCGGACATTATCGTTATAATGAACTGGAAAGTTAGTCTGAAAAGAATTTTTTCTTACTTCTTACGAATTGCCTTCTCAATGGGAAACATAAAAAGGAAAGAAGGAAAAAGAGGAAAGAATTGGACTCTTATAAGGGAGATGTCTCATATTCTCTTTGTCTTCTTCCTCTTATTAGACATTTATAACTTCCTTACAGACTAAAAAGGGTTTCCATTCTATAGATATACGCTCCTGAAAATACGAAGTCGTCTGCTAAACTCTCCGTACCAATATTCTCAATGTACCATCTATTCCTTGTTTTATTTTTCCTATATACTATATACAGTACACTGCCTCGTTCTAATCACTAGTGTTGGCAAGAAGCCTGCTCTAGCTCCTTGGTCTTTGATATTGAAATATTAAAAAAAAATATGAAAACAAATGGGAAGTTATATAAACATTTGATTTTATCTATTGATTCACATTTAGATGTATTTTTGAAAGCGAAATTCTTTAGGATTATGTCAAACCTGAATATTGTAGAATCATGATAAAGCTAGATATTAGATGAATTATCAGATAATGCCTTATATAATCCAGTACTGGCCAATCACACAAATCATGTACATATTCCTGCTCTCTCTCTCTCTCTCTCTCTCTCTCTCTCTCTCTCTCTCTCTCTCTCTCTCTCTCT
>NC_090735.1:51568235-51575735 GCF_036898095.1 Palaemon carinicauda
TGGCTTCTTGAAAAACATATTTTAGACAAGAACACGAAAAATATACAATGTGGCTAAAGGTGCCCTTCTTCTCATCCAAAATATATAGTTTAGATATCACAGCCGTATCTACGATTTATGAGTAAATCTTTCTATAAATCCGAACTGGATTTAAACATCGATACCCACCGAAACATATCACCCGTTTGAGAACTAAAATATCAAGACCTGCAACAATGTAAGAGTAGTTTACTCACAAAAAAAAAAAAAAAAAAAAAAAAAATAAATAAAAAAATAAGAGATAACTCTGGTCTCTACCGTTCACGAGAGGGGATTAAACTGATTGTGGAATTAAAGCTCCGTAATACATAATAAAATGAGATACAAAACGGAGGAACCACCTACGTACATAGCTAATTCATACAGTTTATCATTATTGCACATGATACTTGAGAACATTCAAAATATAACATTGAAAAAAAAAATCCGGTTAAGGTAAATAAATATTCGTAAAGGAAATATTTAAAACAAAAAATCGTTGCTATGAAATAGCTTCAAATCCCGCCAACAGATTGCGAAGAAACCATGAAATCGGAGACCCCAAAGGTAAGGGATAAAAAATGGACTATCAAAGATCACTGGGCTAGGTGTCTGGAATCTTACTGACGTCGGTGTCACATGAGAAGGTCTTTTGGAATATTCTACGCTCTCTCATAACCAAACTTTGAGTAGAGTTGGCAATATTTTATTTCTATACTGGCGGCAAACTTTAGACAGGTGCATGATTGTTGAGAGACATCCACGCGAGTGAGAATATAGTACGAAAGTTGACTGAAAAGTAGTAAAATAGGTCACTCAGTAAACACAAGTGAGACAGCTATTATTGTCGGAAGTTTGGTACGCGAGAAGCTTTTGGATAAATCATTGAAAGGGAATCACAGCTTTCTAAAACAGCGGAGGAGATCAGAATAAATAAAACTAAAAATATCCCATGATAAAAAATTGTCTATTCATGCAAGAGTTCGTCGGTATACTATAACAAACACCTAACAAGAATATGATACAGCACAGATCACAAACAGATGCCTAACATTAGGGAAGTATACAGCGAGGAGCAAATGAGGGAGATGACATCAGAAGAGAAGTGCAAATAAGGAAGTGAAGTGTTAACGAGGAAGATGACACCAGAAGTGAGGTGTAAACGATGACGATAACACCAGAAGTGAAGTGTTAACGAGGAAGATGACACCAGAAGAGAGGTGTTAACGAGGAAGATGACACCAGAAGTGAGGAGTAAATAGGTGAGATGAGACCAACAGCGAAGTGTAAATATAGAAGAAGACATGAGAGGTGGCGTAAATGAAGATGACAGCAGAAGTGAGGTGTAAATGAAGAAAATGACACCAAAGGTGAGGTGTAAATGAAGATGATACCAAAAGTGAAGAGTAAATGAGGAAGATAACACCAGAAGTTAGGTTAAATGAGGAAGATGACACCAGAAGTGAGGGGCCAATGAGGAGGAAGACACCAGAAGTGAAGGGCAAATGACGAAGATGACACCAGAAGTGAAGTGGAAATGAATGAGATGACACTAACAGCGAAGTGTAAATAAAGATGATGACATGAGAAGTGAGGTGTAAATGAAGAAGATGACAACAAAAGTGAGGTGTAAATGAAGAGGATGACACCAGAAGTCAGGTGTAAATAAAGAAGATGACACCAAAAGTGAAGTGTAAATGAGGAATATGACACCAGATGTGAGGTGCAAATGAGGAAGATGACACCAGAAGTGATGTGCAAATGAGGAAGATGACATAAGAAATAAAGAGCAAATCAGAAAGCCGACACCAGAAATAAGGAAGATGACACCCGAAGTGAGGTGCCAATGAGTGAGATGACACCAGAAGTGAAGCGTAAATCAGGAAGATGGCACCAAAAACGACGTATAAATGATGAAGATAACACCAAAAGTGAAGTATAAATAAGGAAGATGACACCAGAAGTGAGGTGTAAACGAGGAACATGATAACAGAAGTGATGTGTACATGAGGAAGATGACACCAGAAGAGAGATGTCAAGAGGAAAACGACACCAGAAGTGAGGTGTAAATGAGGAAGATGACACCTGAAGTGAGGTGTAAACGAGGAAGATGGCACCAGAAGTGGGGTGTAAACGAGGAAGATGACATCAGAAAGGTGTAAACGAGGAAGTCAACAGAAGTAAGGTGTAAATGAGGAAGATGACGCCAGAATTGAGGTGTAAACAAAGATCATACCAGAAGTAGTGTGATTGAGGAAGATGACACCAGAAGAGACGTGTAAACGAGGAAGATGACCCCAGAAATGAGGTGTAAACGAGGATGATGACACCATAAGTGAGGTGTAAATGAGGATGATGACAGCAGAAGTAAGGTGTAAATGAAAAAGGTGATACCAGAAGTGAGCTGTAAATGAGGATGATGATACTAGAATTGATGTGTAAATGAGAAGATGACACCAGAAGAGTGGTGTAAATGAGGAAGATGATACCATAAGTGAGGTTAAATGAAGAAGATGACACCAGAAGTGAGGTGCAAATGAAGAGGATGACACCAGAGGTGAGGCGTAAATGAGGAAGATAATACCAAAAGTAAGGTTAAATGAGGAAGATGGCACTAGAAATGAGTTGTAAACGAGTAAGATGATACCAGAAGTGAGGGGTAAATGAGGAAAATGATACCATAAGTGAGGTGCAACTGAGGAAAATGACATCAAAAGTGAAGTGTAAATGAGAATGAAAACATCAGAAGTGAGGTGCAAATGAGGAAGGTGACACCAGAAATGAGGTGTAAATGAGGAAGATGACACCAGAAGTTAGTTGTAAATGAGGAAGATGATACCAGAAGAGGGGAGTAAATGAGGAAAATGATATCATAAGGGAGGTGCAAATGAGAAAGATGACATCAAAAGTGAAGTGTAAATGAGAAAGATAACATCAAAAGTGAGGTTCAAATAAGGAGGATGGCACCAGAAATGAGATGTAAATAAGTAAGATGATGCCAAAAGTGATGTGAAAAGGAGAAAGATGACAACAGAAGTGATGTTTAAATGAATGAAGACGATGATACCAGAAGTGAGGTGTAAACAAAGATGACACCAGAAGTGAGGTGTAAACAAGGAAGATAAAACCAGAAGTGAGGTGTAAATGACGATGATGACACGAGAAGTAAGGTTTAAATGGGTGAGATAACACCCACTGTGAAGTTTAAATAAGGAAAATGACACCAGTAGGGATGTGTATATGAGGAAGACGACACCAGAAATGACGTGTATATGAGAAGGATGACAGCAACAGTCAAGTGATAATGTGGAAGATAACAACAGAAGTGAGGTGTAAAAGAGGAAGATGACACAAGAAATGAGGTGCAAACAATGAAAGTGATACCAGAAATGAGGTGTAAATGAGGAAGATGGCCCCAGAAGTGAGGTGCACATGAAGAAGATGACACCAGAATGAGATGTAAATGAGGGAGATGATACCGGAAGTGAAGTTAAAATGAAGATTACAACAGAAGTGGGGTGTAAATGAAGAAGATGATACCATAAGTGAGGTGTAAATGAGCATGATGACATTCGAAGTGAGGTGTAAATGAGTGAAATGACCCCAGAAAGGAAGTGTAAATTAAAAAGGCGTCACCAAAAAGGACGTATAAATGAGGAAGATGACACCAAAAGTGAATTGTAAATGAGGAATATGACACTAGAAGTGAGATGTAAATGAAGAATATTACACCAGAAGTAAGATGTAAACGAGGAAAATGACACCAGAAGTGAGGTGTAAACGAGTAAGATGACACCAGAAGTGAGGTGAAAACGAGGAAAATGACATCAGAAAGAGGTGTAAACGATGAGGATGACACCAGAAATGAGGTGGAAATGAGTATGGTGACAACGGAAGTAAGGTGTAAACGAAGAAGATGAATACAGAAGTGGGGTGTAAACGATGAAGATAATACCAGAGGTGAGGTGTAAGTGAGGAAAATAACACCAGGAGTGGAGTGTAAATGAGGAAGATGACATCAGAAGTGAGGTTAAATGAGGAAGATGACATCAGAAGTTAGGTGTAAATGAGGAAGATAAACACCAGAAGTAAAAACTTAAAAGCACAGTGAAAGAGCAAACATCTTGACAGCATGTTATGAATTTTATGGAAGAAGATGGTGATGTTAATGATGATGACGATAATGAATCCTATTTCCACCGATTACATCAACAAAGGAAATTCTACAAAAATAACTTATCCGCCGTTATAAAGAAGGATTAGCAAATAGAGAAGAAATGGTGGAGTGTAAGACACCTGAAAAATTCTTGTTGAGTAAATAAAAGTCTTCCAGAAGGTAACACTCGAGTCTGGCGTTTTAAATTTCACTTAACGTTAGTCATCTGCCGCTTTGAATGGTCGGTGGAAGGCAATTCAAGATGGAGTGATGTTTCTCGAGGAAAAGGAAGAGTCGAAAAAAGTATTAAACAGTATTAGTAAAGTGATAAACAAAAATAGTGAGGAAATAAGATGAAGGTATTCATTCAGGTTTTTTAAAACTCTTCTGGGTAATTGAAGTGGAGATATTCTAGCAATTCTGTTGTTTTATAGCCTGAACATTAAAAAAGAAAAATAAATAACTGCAAGCATTCACATTCACGATATCCATAACAGGTTACAATGATTTATTATCATTATAACCTGTTATGAGTATCAAGAATGTGAATGCTGATAGCTTTTTTAGTGATTAGGCTGTAAAGCAATAGAATTGCTGGAACTAAACGAGTAATGGTGAATAACGAGTAAAGTTAACGGTAAAACGCTACGTAACTAAAAAACTGCATGGCCACTAAATGAAACCAATGCGTATCATTATTGTAAATTAATGGTAAGACAATGTTCCGCAGAATCTTAATCATAGGTAAGTCGTGGATCACACTCGGCATACCTTCACCAGTCAAACCTGGTATAAATATTTAATAGCATCTGCTATGGTCAAGAAAGGGAGCATGTGTCTAGCACTTTCTCAAATAAAATCCTGATTAAAAACATGAAAGTTGCATTTATCTGGTGCCAACCCGGAGGATATATAAATATATATATATATATATATATATATATATATATATATATATATATATATATATATATATATATATATATATATATATATATAGAGAGAGAGAGAGAGAGAGAGAGAGAGAGAGAGAGAGAGAGAGAGAGAGAGAGAGAGAGAGAGAGAGAGAGTGAGAGAGAATTCTACCGTTGGCATGCATATCCGCTTGAATTCATTTATAATAACAGCTTCTGCCTGTGTAGTGATTCGAAACCTATGCTTCTTAGCCGAAACCATGCCTGCAAGGACTCTACCAATCGAGCTATCATTGTGATTGATATTTACATTGATTAAAATCACGAGTGTTAGCGATATATATATATATATATATATATATATATATATATATATATATATATATATATATATATATATATATATAATGTGTGTATTTACTGTCTCTGCTTTCGACCGAATGCGATATTAGCATATTAACTGGGCAAAAAACCGGATGTATCTATTATTGTTCCTTGCAGTTTGGGTAATTCATGTTGAAAAGCAAGTTGATTAAATAAAAAACAAACAGCACGTAAAAGTTCTGAAAACATCACCGAAAGAAAGGCTAAAATATTTTGTTTTTGCAAGTAAACAGAAAAAAAAAATACTGAGATTAAAGATGAAGCCTATGGCCGTTAAAGTGATTTTTTTTTTTATCATTCATAAGATTATTATTACTAACAATAATTTTATTACAATTATTGTTAAGAAAACAAATCTTTTAACAAATATGGCAGAGGAGACCCTTTCTATGTAAATATTTTGCAGTGTATCTATAGCTAAATAATTCTAAGGTCAGACTAAAAATATACTAGGCAATATAAGCACTTTCTCTTGCATTACCATTTTCATCATCAAAAATAAATTTCAGCCTCGCACGCTGCACTTCACGGGTTAAAGATGAATGGGCAACCAAAGGAGGTGAGAGAGAAATACATTTCTATATTTCACAAGCTATAACGAAAGTTAAATTTTTTTATTAATGATGTAATTTTAGTAAACATTATTGATTAAAAAAAAATCTGTTAATGAAAATAAACAGGAAAACACTGCAAGGGGCAAACTCTGATTTAACTTCTATCAATTGAAAGCGATACATTTTGCGAATGCTCCTTCAATTACGCTTTCTCTATCCAGGGGAAGTTCTCTCTCTCTCTCTCTCTCTCTCTCTCTCTCTCTCTCTCTCTCTCTCTCTCTCTCTCTCTCTCTCTCTCTCCCAAGGTCAGGTTAAATAGTGTCAACGTCTTCATGTCTCTCGTATTCCATGAAGTCTCGAGAAATACCGGAGAAATCCAAGAAGCCAGTTTCGGCACCGGAGCTTATTACTGTAAGCTTGGGTAAGTTTAGGACTGGAGATGATTGTGTGTGTTTCGTTCCATATTGAGAATTTCCGGGCATTTTCGTATACATCATCATCTCCTCCTACTTTAATTACTTTGATGACTGCTTTTCCGGTTCCATACAGCAGGGGAACCCCACTCTCTACAGGACCTCCACTGTCGTTTTACCTTGTTCGTTCAAAGTATTTAACGTTTCATATCGCGTATTGTTCATTTACTGTTAAATCGTCACTGTTGTATGACTGTTGAAATAAGAAAGTCTTCAGTTTCCTCTTGAAAGCCTTAATGTCTTCAATCATTCGAATGTTTCGTGGGAGCTTATTATATAGTCTCGGGGCCACATATTTAAAGGCTCTGGAGCCTAAAGTGGATATAAATTTAGGTTCCAACAGTTTGAAGACATCTGTAACTATTCTCGTGTCGCCACGATTTGTTGGCTGCGCAATACGTAGCAGTTTTCTTAAGTATTTTGGACGCCCGGTTCTGATAACTTGGTGGGTTATTGTACATATTTTAAATTTAATTATCGCTTTAATCGGCAGCCAGTGTAAATCGATTAGTATAGGGGTGATCCTTTCTCTATGTGGGACACCTTCTATCAGTCTTGCTCCTCTGTTTATGTTTTGTAATTTCTTAAGTTGCGCTTTTGGTAAATTGTAATAGAGTTGCAGTAGTCAATCCTGGTAATAACACAGTTTATCACAATTTTCTTAACAGAATTTTCGTCCAGCTACTTTTTTTATAAACGCAATATTTCTTAGATGATAACCAGCAGTTTTTATTACATTATTTATTTGGGCATTTAGAGACAGGTTACAGTCAAGAAATACACATAGATCTCGAGCTTTACTAGATATCGGCACGAGTTATTATTTATGTTCATTTGAATATCACCTAAGTTTCTCAGGCTGTTTTTCTTCACCACCATGAATTCAGATTTGTTCTCATTTAATTTTAGTTGTTCAAATGTCATCCATTCTCTAACAACTATCAAGGATTCGGTTTAGAGTTTCAGTAGTTTCATGTATATCATTTATGGAGAAGTAAAAT
>NC_090735.1:51583235-51603235 GCF_036898095.1 Palaemon carinicauda
CATATTAATTCTTATGCAATAGAAGCAACGCAAGTCTTAAACAAGAACAATCAGAGTTGTCTGACCTCCGCCAAAGGATGACGTTGACACACACACACACACACACAAAAATCCGGATCTAGAATCCGGATCTGGTTTCGGATAATCTCCAAAAGTTAATGGTGTCTCCCATGACCTAAGATTTATGTGGTGGACATTTCGTACCTAAAATTTTAATGGGATCTTCGATGTCCTAAGATCTATCAGTGGTGAAAATTTCGTCAAAATCCGTTGAGTAGTTTTGACGCAATCTTGTCCACAGACATAGATAAATAGATAAGAAAATAAATAAACCGACTCGAAAACATAACCTCCTGCTAACTTCGTTGGCGGAAGTAAAAATAAAACTTAGGATATTTACCACAAAAATCCAACCCTATGTTAAACCCTAGGATGTAAAAATGGGTCCACATTAATATGCATGTATAACAAGATCATTACGTCATATTGTCTGTACTTACGGATTCCTCAACTTTTCGTAGCCCTTTCCATCCTTCATTATATCGACAGAGGAAAGTGACGTCTCTTCAGCGTCCTTCGAAGAACCAACAAGTTTCAGGGGCGTCCATTTCTACGGAAACCTGGGCCGAGAATAAAAGAAATGATCAATCTAAGTATTTCATTGTGTGTTACTATATGGAAATGAGTCGTGGTATGACAATGAAACAATTTCCAACAGATTTACTAGATTTGAGAACGAAGCTCTCAGAGGAATATTGGGAATTAAATGGCAAGACAGAATTAGAAACGAACCTATAAGAGAGATTAATAGAGTGCCATATGGGGATGAGATCATGATGACGGGTAGATGAATATGGTTTGGGCAAGCTCTTCGCACTCCTCAGGAGAGATTAGTTCACCAAATGTTTAACACTAGGATGCCCGGCTTTAGCAATGTGCCTAGATGCCCAAAGGGAGTCATTTCGACCACGGGATTTTTTTTAGTTATTTCAGGCAATAATTAGTTTTCTATCATTTCTTTTTATTGTTATAACCAGTTTTATATACAAACAATGTAACATTATTGTGTTCAATGTTCTTTTGTTAGAAATACTTATAATCAAATTTAGTTACCCACATGGATGCCCACGGAGAGTCATTTTGACTCCTATATATTTCCAACCTTAATTATGTAAATAAAAGTTTATATATTGATTCTTATATTCATTGTTATATAAATAGCCATTTTATTCAGTTGTAGGTCTCATAATATTGGTCTTAGGAAAAAAAGGATAAACATTTGATTGAGCTAATAGATCTTTTGTTTTACTATATTTTTTGGAATACCCTTTGTATTCCAATGTATACAGGAATGAAGAAACTGAAAAAAATCTGGAAAATAAAGTGGTAGATTCCTAGTAATCATACATTAGGCGAACACATGAATATCATTTTGAATATATTCCAGATCACATTTTTTACACATGTTCAACTTTTGAGGTGCAGGTCCCACAAAGATTTTTCCCATCTCGTGCTACTTACTACTGTACGGTTTTTCTTGCAATGAGCCTTCACTTGGCAGTATTTCTTTAGGTATCTGCTTTGATCTTTGTTTTCTCCATTTCACTGATTTCCCTCTGATCCAATTTCTTACTTGACTGTATATTTATATTTGCTAATTCTTCGGATAGTTGTTCTAGGAATTCTTTCCCGGTAATTTTTTCTTTTGTCTCTTCCTTGTAGATAACCCATGCATTTATAGCTGCCAGGTCTAAGGTTGTTTGGAAAGAATGAATAGGCCATCGCCTTGTGCAAGTACTCAGTGAATACTTTTGAGCCATTTGGTCCAAAATGTTCCCTCTATATTTTGTTTCGTTGTAAAATTTGATTGTTTCCGGTGTTTTCTTAGCAGTATTTTCTAAAGAAATATCTTGATGGAGAGTGCTAAAAACTGCAAATTTTTTTTTTTTAGTTTTCCCTGATAAACTTTAAGAGTCATGTCACCAGACTTGTAAAGCTTGATAGAATACAAATTATCTTTCGTGGTTCTCACTGTCGCAGGCACTTCTCTTTTTATTTTATTCATGGTCCCTATGATACTGGTTACCTTTATCTTTAGTTGCTTGGTTAAGTTGACCGTTGTAAAATAATTATCTGTTGTGACATTTCTCCCTTTGTTCAAATAAGGATCCATTAGTCTCATGACCACATTATCACTAACTCTCTTCTGTAGCACGATGCTCTTCTTTGACTACATAAGGAAATCCATTCACCAGATATTTACTCTCCTTATCTACAGCTAACCAGTACTTCTGACCGTACTTATCAGGCTTTGATGCCATAAATTGTGTAAAAGGGCATCTTGCCTTACTAGGAAAGAGCTGCCCGTCAATAGTTATATTAGGCCCCGGTTTGTAGCAATCAATGCTGTTATCTGTAAATATATTCCATTCTGTAGAAAATAATACAAATTTGTCAGTTTTGAGTCTCTTTGAACGTGTAGATTTATAGTCAAATCGCAAAAACCGTAGAATTTCACAGAATATGTTTCTTGACATAGCTTGCTTGCATAGTGGAATACCCACCCCATCTATCTCTCAAAAGGCTATGCAGAGGTCTGTCATTCTTACATACTACACCTCTGGCATTCATTACACCAATAAATGCTTCGTTCTTCCTCATTTAGAGAGAAATTTTGGCTTATATTCTGTCTGTAAGCTTCAGCAATTGTACAATTTTTGATGTGCTTTATTATGAATTTGTCAATCATTAGTCGCCATGCAGCTTTTGGGCTACCAACAGTAATACATCTTTTTACATGGCCTCTAGGTCCTGGCATTTCTCATAAAATATTTTGTTCTGACCGTCTGCCACCTGAGCATTTATCAGCCAGAATTTGCTTCCACTATATACCATCCGAAGCGACCATATCTTCCAAAATACACTCATCTGTTTCTTTATTTGTAATGCAATGAACAGTTGAACAAGCATTAGGCTCTGCAACTTCTACCAGATGTATGAATGTTGCATTCATACAAGGATAATGAAAATGAGGAGAGAAAGTATGTAGTCATTCGATGAATATCAGTAAAATGCAAAATGTTATGTTTTTTGAAAATTGCCAGTAGAAAATTTACTTGAATCACAAGGAAATTAGAAAAAATAGTGAAAGCAAAACATTTATTAGCTTGTAGTAAAGCAAAAATTATCTCATAATCTTCAACATATGATGTAAAATTATTAGAAAAGGGGATTCATGTGATTTAAGAAGAGTTTCACAGAAAGGAGTCAAAATGACTCCCTTGGGCATCCATTACATCATCTGAAAAAATGATATCTAAAGTAATCCGGTAAACTTTTCTAGGATTGTAGGATGTAATACACTCAAAATCAATAAAAGTCACAAAAGGATTCGTAAAAATATATGGAGGAACCGAGCCGGGAGTTATTTGAATAGTAGCAAGGAGTCAAAATGACTCCATCGGGCATTCTAGTGTTAACTGGGCTCCACGAGGCACTAGAAGAGTTGGAAGACCCAGGCCTAAATGATTGGGAACTATGAAGGGTGAAGTGGGATATGATGAGTGGAGAAGTATTGAATTAAAATTTTAGCTCAAGATAATGACGACTGGTGAAAACTAACCAAGGCCATTTGCGTCAATAGGCGTAGGAGATGATGATGATGATGATGATGCTAATATTTCATTCTAAGTGAGGTCCAGTTGGACACAGAAATTACTGGCACACCACGCTCTGATGACGTGTACCCTGTCACACCCTTACTGTGCGGCGAGTAACCAAACAAATAAAATAGGGAGAGAGTACATTAGTGGTGGGTGTGGCTGCACACAGGCCCTCTGCACTCAGTGTGGGTGTTACAAGGTGCACTTCTCAGACCGAGGTATGCCAGGAATTCCTGTATCTAACTGTACATCTGGCGTCTCAATATGAAGGATATTTCAATATAGTTCTGGATTCAGGTTGCTTTATTTTGAAGAGTAACTTTGAAATTGCAAATTTCCTATATATATTTGTAGGCCTATAAGTATTTCGAGGTATTATCTATCTATCTATCTATCTATCTATCTATCTATCTATCTATATATATATATATATATATATATATATATATATATATATATATATATATATATATATATATATATATATATATATATATCACGTTATCAAATTATCGTACTTTTTAAAAACACTTCTGTTTAAACATATTTGCATATTCATTTATCACTAAAATAATTATGATAAGAAAATATGTTTCAATTTTGATTTACAAACAATAACAGCCAAGATGATGATAATATTTTGAAAAGTAAATTTGGAATTGCAAATTTCCTTTATATATCAGTAAAGGTACTTTATGGGTATTACTTGTAAAGCTTACGTTATTAAATTATTATACTATTTTATGACACTTCTATTTATACAAATTTATATATCTATTTATCGCAAAAGAAATATTACACGAAATACGTTTCAGATTAGTATTATATTTAACCAATAACAGCCAAGATAATAATAATAATAATGATAACAATAATAATAATAATAATAATAACCCGGAACTCGGCATTATATACCAACAGTCTTTGAAGATTGTGATTGATAAAAGAAAATAATAATAATAATAATAATAATAATAATAATAATAATAATAATAATAATAATAATAATAGTAATAACAACAAAATTTTCGATCTTACTGACAAAATATTCATGAAAATAATAATAATAGTAAGAATAACAGTAACGCATTGAGCTCAAATCAAGTCACAATAACCTACATAAACGAGACGACTTTGCGGCTTCGCTGGCGATCAGTGCAAGAACTTCCCCTTTAGAATAATGCATTTTGTAACACTTCTCGGAACTGGCTATTTCTACCCTCTCCTCGAGAACTATTTTCAAAGCCGAAGGGATGAAATGATTTGGTGGAATATTTCGCTCGATCTCGATCCAAAAGGATAGAATTATGAGCTGCGTTTGGAAATCGAGATTGATCTAACGCTTCTGAATTGTACATATTGTAAATGTTGATGATTGAGAGAGATTGTGATAATTTTTTTGGAGAGAGAGAGAGGGGTCGTATATTCATAAAAAGTCTGAAGTTTTAAAGGTCGCTCATGAATGGCAGGGGCAAGTAAAAAGGATCTTCCCCTAGCAAGCAGGGCAATGACCTAGAGACTGACCATATATACATTATATATGATCAGCGCACAAGCGCCCTCTCCACCCAATCTAGGACCAAGGAGGGCCAAGCAATGGCTGCTGATAGCTCAGCAGATAGACCTATAGGCTCCCCAAAACCCCCCATCCTCAGCTCACAAGGATGGTGAGGTTGTAGCGACTAAAGTAACTATCGAGTTTGAGCGGGACTCGAACACCAGTCTGGCGTTCAACAGTCATGGACGTTACCACATCGGCCACCACAGCACTATTTCATGTTTAGTTATCATGTGCGTTTGAATCATCACCATTTTCTCATTCTCAATATACGAATACGGTTTGTCATCACTATCAATACAAATACCCCCAACCCCTAAAAAAAACATTCACTTTACCTTTTCGGCGTCAGATAATTTCGAATCATTCTATAATTCTCGGTCTTTAATAACATGGGAAATGTCTATGTCGAAGGAAGCTAGAAAAGCAGGATAAGGGAAGAAGTACAGTATACCAAAATAAATTATTCCAAAGTATAAATTCTAAAACGGATCGTCAGCAATCCTTGAGTCATCTGACACATCTACAGTATATATGAATTGCATGTGTCTGTATGTAGGTGTACCTGTCACTCAAAAGGAAGGGGAGATGACGTAACCCGGAGGGGCGGAGGTGCAGAGCCGATAAATGTGGAGGGAACTGGACAGGAATACTGATATCCATGATAACCGAAGAAGAAGGAATAAAATAACTTGAAAAGCTTCAACATAAAATTGGAAGAACCCGGGACTGCCAAAATATTTAAGCCAGTAAGAGAGTGAGAGACGGACGCTAAAATAAGAGCTGAAAAAATTCTCAGAAGAAAGGAGAGGGGAAGAACGGAGCTAAGGGGAAAGAATAAGGAAGGAATAACCGCAAAAGGTTAATAAAAGAAGAAAAAAGAAGTAGAATTCGATAGATTTAAAACATCAAGAAATGTGAAGATAAAGAAAACAGAAAAAAGTATCTTCGGTGAAAAAATATGAGCCAATTTTGGGAAAACGTTAATGTGTCTCTTTGTATATTTGTTCATCGTTAAAGCTATTCAATATTATTCATATTCATATTTGAAATATTATTATACATTCAACCTATTTTCATAATAGGTTTTGTCATTTTGTTGACATTTTCTATGGTAAACACTTTTAAACTATAAAAATTTGTTAGAAAACATGGACAATACTGAAGGATTTATTATTATTATTATTATTATTATTATTATTATTATTATTATTATTATTATTATTATTATTATTATTATTATTTACTTACTAAGCTACAACCCTAGTTGGAAAAGCAGAATGCTATAAAGCCGAGGATTCCAAAGGGAAAATACCCCAGTGAGGAAAGGATATAAGAAACTACATGAGAAGTAATTAACAATTAAAATAAGATATTTTAAAAACAGTAACACTAAAATAAATCTATTATATATAAACTATATAAATTTTAAAAAATAAGAGGAAGAGAAATAAGATAGAATAGTGTGCCCGAGTGTACTGTACCAACCGTGTTTCACACAATTGTACATAATTCCTTTTGTATATATTATGCTTGTATCTTCGCTCTTCCCTCGCACTAAAAAGAACATGAAAATTCATGTCTGGTTTTTCCTCTGTAATATTGTCTGTCTTGTGAATTTGTTATGTCCTGTTGCCTTGAGGTTTTGTATATAAGGAGAGTGTTCCACAATAATATAACTCAGTTGTTTCCAACCTGCCTTTGAGTTCACAACCTTACTCGGCGCCGTCACATTGGTGACCCCGGAAGTCGACTCGCTCCCACTGCCTTCCACCCCCACCTCCCTCGCCCCTCCATCGTTGGTACTATGACGGAGACGGACTCTACTACAGCAGTTGGCGCCGCGGCCGCCCCATTGAAACTTTCACCGTTCGCCACCGGAGAGGCGTTTGCTTGGTTTCAACGCGCTGAAGTCCACTTCCGTATAAGGGGCGTGACTCGCTCAACCACCAAAGCGGATTATGTTCTCGCGGCGATACCCGAGGACACCTTCCCAGAAATATCCGACTGCCTTTGTGAACAAGGAGACACCCCAATAGCGTATGACGCCCTCAAAACATACCTCCTGCAGCAGTACTCGCCGTTGCCAGCCGCCCGTATAGCAAAGATTTTTCAGCTCTCGCAACAACCGTTGGGGAACCAAATGGCTTCGCTTGCCCTCGGGAAATGACCAGTATCGCTCGCCTTCAACCTGCCGCAGACGGCTCTCCTCGTGAGGTGAACCTACTTTGTGCCCTTTGGATACGCCATTTACCCGAACCTGTACGCGCTCCCATACCCGATGTCGATAGTTTACCCATAAAGGACTTGATGACCAAAGCTGACGCCCTTATGGACAGCCACTTCAAGACCTCCATCAACGCCTCCACCCCTGACGACGAGGATGCCTATTCAACGTCAACCGAAGCTGACATGAATGCCGTAGGACATACACGCCTACCCCGTGAGGTGCCGAAGCGTCGACAAAGCCGCCCACCACCCACCAATCGCTTGCGCCCCAACGAACGACTTCTACAGCCACTTACTACCTCCCATCCACCGCAGTTTTGCTACTACCACTTCAGATTCGGGGCAACCGCGAAGAAATGTGCCAAAGATTGTCAGTGGCCAAAAAACGTGTAAGTAGGCCATCGCTTGTGGCGGTGGCCTCCCATGTTTCTAATCTTTTCTTTTTACAGGATGCAGGAACGGGTGTGCAATTTTTGGTAGACACGGGTGCTTGCCGTTCTCTTTTGCCAAGGAAACTCTTCAAGGCACGACGTAGTCTGTCTACATCTGCTGACGTCCGCTTAGTAGCTGCCAACGGATCTGCGATACCCACCTACGGTTACGAGAACCTCACATTATCATTCGGAAACGGTAAATTCAATTGGAAGTTTCTCGTTGCTGAAGTCACAATGCCAATCCTCGGTGCGGACTTCCTCTCTCATTTCCACCTTCTGGTCGATGTCGCCTACCGACGATTGGTCAACGCAGACTCGTACTTGTCGACACCTCTTCAACCCGCCCCCTCTAACCTTGCTCTCCACATCAGCGCACCCACGGAAGACTACGCCCACCTCCTCATGTCGTACCTGGAAGTTTTCCGTCCAGAACTTCGCCAAACGCCCACGGTTCCTGCCAAGCACTGTATTTATCACCATATCAAGACGACGGGACCCCCAGTCTTCGCAAAATTCAGACGTCTGGCTCCGGAACGATTGGCAACCGTCAAACAGACGTTCGCCGAAATGGAGAAAATGGGCCTTTGCCAAAAGGCCTCCAGCCCATGGTCGTCGCCCTTACACATCGTTCTGAAGAAAGACGGCTCCCTCCGTCCGTGCCGGGATTACAGGCGCCTGAACATGCAAACAGAACCGGATCACTACCCCCTCCCAAACATTGCCGACGTGACCTCCTACCTGCACAAAGCGAAGGTTTTCTCTACGCTCGACCTCCTGAAGGGGTATTATCAGGTGCCTATGAACCCAGAAGACATCCCCAAGACCACCATCACCGCTCTGTTTGGTACATACACCTTCAATTACTCCTGTTTTGGCCTTCGTAATGCTGGGGCAACGTTTCAACATCTCATGGATGGCATCTTAGGGAACCTCCCTTTCTGTGTATGTTATGTGGATGACATACTTGTGTTCTCCTCCTCAAAAGAGGAACACCACCGTCACCTGCGCATCGTGCTCGACCGCCAGCAACAAAACGGCCTTGTAGTCCGGTACAAGTGTACCTTTGGCGCCAACGAAGTATCGTTCTTAGGGCACCGTATCACTCCTGAAGGTGTCCACCCCCTCCCTGAGAAGGTAGTAGCTGTTCAGAACTTCCCCGCGCCCTCGACCGTCAAAGCTCTGCAGGAATTCTTGGGCATGATCAACTATTATCACCGTTTTCTGCCAGCCATTGCCACCATTCTTGCTCCCCTCTACGCCTCCCTTAAGGGCAAGCCGAAGGACCTGAAGTGGGGTCCCCTTCAAGAAGCAGCCTTCTGCAATGCAAAGAAGGCCCTATCAACTGCTGCGGCTCTCACTTTTCCTATCCCACACGCCCCTCTCCTTCTCTCCACCGATGCCAGCGATGTCGCTATTGGTGCAATACTTGAGCAGGTGGTCAAAGGCTCGCCCCGCCCATTGGCCTTCTTCAGCAGAAAACTGTCCAAGGCAGAATCGGGTTATTCTACCTTCGATCGAGAATTGCTGGCGGTGCACTTGGCTGTCCGTCACTTTCGCCATTTCTTAGAAGGTACGCCCTTCGTCATTCGCACAGACCACATGCCTCTGGTGCACGCCTTCACTCGACAGTCTGACGCCTGGTCCGCCCGTCAACGTCGACATCTCTCCGCCGTGGCTGAATACAATTGCACCCTCCAATACGTCCCTGGGAAAATGAATCCCGTTGCCGATGCCCTGTCAAGAAACACGTTGGCTGCTGTTCAACTGGGATTGGATTACAACGCCCTGGCTGAAGCCCAACGACAGGATCCAGAGTATCAAGCTTGTAGGACATCCTGCACGTCCCTCCGTTGGGAAGACTTTCCCCTTGAAGACTCCAACACCACCCTCCTCTGTGACATCAGTACTGGTAGACCGCGACCTTGGATTCCTGCTCCCATGCGCCGACAGGTGTTTGATTTCATTCACGGCCTTTCACATCCCTCGTGCCGTTCTACTGCACAGCTGCTGAAGGCAAAGTTCATTTGGCACGGCATTTCTAAGGATGCTAAGGATTGGGTCCGCGCCTGTACTTCTTGCCAAACTTCCAAAGTACATCGACACACAGATTCAGGAGTGGGCACCTTTCCTCAACCTCAGCGTCGTTTCGCACACATTCACGTCGACGTTGTAGGCCCCCTACCTACGTCACAAGGACATCGTTACCTGTTTACCGTCATCGACCACCCCACTCGTTGGCCTGAAGCCATTCCCGTGGAAACTGCAACGTCCGCCTCATGTACATCTGTCTTACTCTCTGGATGGATTTCAAGATTCGGTATCCCTGAGCATATTACTTCTGACAGGGGAACCACTTTCACCTCTCAATTGTGGACGTCATTAGCGAATCTCCTGGGCATCACCCTACATCAGACAACGGCCTACAACCCCGCTGCCAATGGAATGGTTGAACGTTTTCATCGCACCCTCAAAGCAGCTTTGATGTCCCGCTGCAAGGATTGCAACTGGTTTACTCAGCTTCCCTGGGTCCTCCTGGGACTAAGGACCACCACTAAAGATGCCCTCGACGTCTCGGCAGCTGAAATGGTGTATGCCGAATTTTTTCCTTTTACAACCTCCTCCGACGATCTCCAGCGCATACGCCACGTCGTGGGAAAATTTACTCCGTGCCACCAGACTTACAAACCCCCAGCGAAGCATCACATACCAACGGACTTGCACTCTGCAACGCATGTCTTCCTGCCCAACGACACCAGCAAGCCACCACTAACGCCCTTTTACACAGGCCCTTCCCTTGTGATCCGACACAGTCCGAAAGCATTCCTCCTAAACATTTGGGGCAAAAAAGACTGGGTCTCCATTGTTCGTCTAAAACCTGCTTATCTTCTGCCAGATGACCCGCCTACAGTTTGCCTCTCTAGATCAGGGCGCCATATTTAACATGTACAGTATGTCATATTTAGGGGGGGAGCCATGTACAAACCGTGTTTCACACAATTGTACATAATTCCTTTTGTGTATATTATGCTTGTATCTTCACTCTTCCCTCGCACTAAAATGAACATGAAAATTCATGTCTGGTTTTTCCTCTGTAATATTGTCTGTCTTGTGAACTTGTTATGTCCTGCTGCCTTGAGGTTTTGTATATAAGGAGAGTGTTCCACAACAATATAACTCAGTCGTTTCCAACCTGCCTTTGAGTTCACAACCTTACTCGGCGCCGTCACAGTATCCTCAAGCAAAAGAACTCTACCCCAAGACAGTGAAAGACCATGGTACAGAGGCTATGCCACTATCTAAGACTAAAGAATAATGGTTTGATTTTGGAGTGCCCTTCCACTAGAAGAGCTGCTTACCATAGCTAAAGAGACTTTTCTACCCTTACCAAGTGGAAAGTAGCAACTGAACAATTACAGTGCATAGTTAACACCTTGAGCAAGGAAGAATTGCTTGGTAGTCTCAGTGTTGTCAGGTGTATGAGGACAGAGGAGAATATATGAAGAATAGGTCAGACCAATCGGTGTATGTGTAAGCAAAAGGAAAATAAGTGTACAGGACCCGTCAAAAACGATGACTAAATATTAACAGATATCAGATATGCACACACAGATTCATCTCTTCCCACATTAGTCCCCTTTCCTCTCAGCAGGGTATGATTACTCTCTCTCTCCCTGCTCGAGGAACGAGGAGAGGCAAAGCAGTTATACGTCTGATAATGCCACTTAGCATTACCAAAAAGATATATATATGTATATATATATATATATATATATATATATATATATATATATATATATATACATATATATACACATATATATACATGTGTATATATATATATATATATATATATATATATATATATATATATATATATATATATATATATATATATATATATATATATATATATACACTGTAGAGAGAGAGAGAGAGAGAGAGAGAGAGAGAGAGAGAGAGAGAGAGAGAGAGAGAGAGAGAGAGAGAGAGATATGTTTGTAAATATTTATCCACTGAACAACTCTGTTAATATATCGTGCATCAAGAAATTATACGAATTTCCCTTTTGCAAATGCCTAGACACTGCACCGCCTCATTCATGGTCACAACTCGGAGTTGAATATGCATGAAGTTATCCGTGTATTTCTAGAGAATGCATAAACTTCAGATGTTCCCTAACTTGAGCATTATGGCCAGTAAACATTACAATAGTCCTAATTAAATAGGAACCAAGTAGAGTGATTATTTTTTACTACAGGGATTGGAGTTAGGAGAAAATTATCTAAAAGATATTTTTGAAGAAACATAGGGATCAGATATTGCAAATGTTAGTAGAGGGAGATATGGTATTGATTTAAAATATCTTGTTTTTCTTGTAGTAAAAAAGGACGCATGTTCATATCGTGCTTTTAAATTTAAGTTTCCACCTACATTCTAATATCTTACGTCAGAGTAGCTAAAAAACTAAAGAAAAAAATATTAAGTAATTTGTAAAACAAGTCTTCTTAATTTTGCGTCCTGTTCTGAATACTATTTTTTTTTTACACTCTAATCTTGCACTCATCCACTTTCCCATTACAAATTAACATGCACAAGCAAATAAAATTCAAATGGTAACCCGAGTAATCTTTTTTTTTAACAACATTTGGTGTAAAAAGTAAATGGTAATTCCTGCTCGCACGATAACGAACAAAATTAGACATTAGTTCTACCTGTAATTTATCTAACTAATGATTGTGCAGGGGATACGTCCACTGGGTATGAGAGAGAGAGAGAGAGAGAGAGAGAGAGAGAGAGAGAGAGAGAGAGAGAGACTCAATTTAGTGACCCTATAGAGCTGGAAGCCGTCTAGTTTGACCATCTAAATATATTTTTTCATAAATTAAATCTTCAAAATATCCTGTACAGAATATTATTAGCTTTCACTTCTTATTAAGATCCAATTTTCTGTCCCCAAAGTCCCTATCCAATTTATATATTAAGTTTTCACTTTTGTTAATAATAACAATTAATATCCACTACTTGGAAGATAAGATAAGATAAAGTTACTGATAGGAACTTGTGCCGTTATCTTTGGTAAATTAATTGGTTCTTTGGTACTGATTTCTAATTGAATAGCTTCTCCAAAGAAATACAATTAAAATAAATGACCTTGAAAATATAAGTCCACAACAATATATCCAATATTAATCCAAAATTGTTGTATCAATCATAGAGAAGTAAAGGATTGTTTAAAAAATTCTATTGAAGAAAACAATAACTAAAAAAGTTCATTTCATTATCATTATTAAATCACCAAGCAAGTATTAACCAATTCTGTACGGAAACTAATCATCCAAGAACTTTGGTCCTTAAACTTTAAACGGTACACTTTATAAAAGTCTCTTTACCACAATATACATAATGAACGATAATTTTGGGTTTTTCTTTTAACATGTTTGGTAGAACATATGAAGAAAGTTGTGAGAAAAAAATAACATAAAAAGCTAAAACAGAAAAATAATTGGTACTCTGATACATTAAAAGGGTAATATTTATAACTTCTATGAAAAGGGGAAAAATGTGGCATATGAAAAAAAGATTCTAGCTAATTTTCGTTTCAATTTCAGACCACAAAAGTTAGCAAAATTTGATGAAGAATTTAGCTAAATAATTTATCCAAATGAATGAGATTACGACTCTTAAAATATTCTTACAAGGCCTTTTTTTTTCAATAAATTATTTGTTGAACTGTAAGAGAACATAATTCCTGGTTCAAGTACTAATGGAATGAGCTCTATAGTACAATTTCCAAGGCTGCTTTATATACATGGAGATTTCCAAAGAATTACCGTTGAAACAGGACGATATTTTCCGGAAATGTAAAGAAATAACTAGTCTTTTTTCATGGACGAATTAATGTTCGTTCTGTTTTTCTATGCAATTCTAAGTAGGAATGCAGGAAAATAAACGGCTAGGGCATTATTAAGAGAGTTTTCCTGCGTTTATATATATATATATATATATATATACACACACATACACACACACACACACACACACACACATATATATATATATATATATATAGATCATCATCTCCTACGCCTATTGACGCAAAGGGCCTCGGTTAGATTTCGCCATCATCATCATTAGCGGTTACTAGTCCACTGCAGAACAAAAGCCTCAGACATATCCTTCCACTTGCTTCGTTTACGGTCTTTATGTGCAAGCCCACACCCACAAATTTTCTTAGTTGGTCGACCCATTGTCTTCTCTTCCTTCCCCTGCTTCTTTTACAATCTCTAACGACCAATATATATATGTATATATATATATATATATATATATGTATATAGGGTAAATATATACATATATATATTCATATGCATATGTATATATACATATACATATGAATTATATATATATATATATATTACATACATACATATATATGTGCGCATTTGTGTAATTGCTGTTTAAAGAAAAAAAGAAAATACACAATAAAAACATTCTGGCCTTTTGAAACATCATGAGCTTTTCATATGTCACTAATGGACTTGTTACCACGGGGTAAAAGACAAAAATATATGCACTCGTGTATGATGGTCTGGTAAAATGAGGGACATTTGTTTGACTCAGAATTTTCAACTGTAATATATTTAGCTAATGATGCTCTTGATGTCGGAATCATCGTGTTAAAAAACCTTCTTTCATGAGGGATAGACAAACAAGAGACGGACAAAGGGAAATTTGTCGAAATTAGAGAGATAATGCTCTGGGGTAATTCAAGATTTTAAACATTAATCTCGATGCTGAGAGTCGTACTTAAAAAAGAAAAGAATGAGGGAATAGACATAATCTTCACCGGGAGGAAATATACATAAATTCGAGATATTGTTTGCCTAAAAATATCGTAACTAAATAAAGTGCGAGTGATTATCCCCAAAAAATATTAAAACTCTTATGGAATACTGTAGGTTACAAAAAGAAAAAAAAACGTAATCACGAAAGTGAATGAATTTTCTTAATAGAAAAACACTTGTTGCAGTTTACCTGAGCTTTAAGATAGCTAAGCTACAGCCCTAGTTGGAAGAGCAGAATGTTATAAGCCCAAGGGCTCCACCCGGTATAAATAGCTCAGTGAGGAAAGGAAAGAAGGAAATTGTACCAACTGTGTGTCGCACGTTCGTACATAGTTCATTTTGTGCTTGTATCTTCGCTCTCCCCTCGCACTAAAAAGAACCTGAAAAAACTTGTCTTGTTTCTCCTCTGTAACATTGTCTGTTTTTTTAACATGAAAATTCTTGTTGTCTTGAACTTTTGTATATAAAAGAGAGTGTTCTATAATAAAGTGACTCAGATGTTTTCAACTTGCCTTTGAGTTACAACCTCCTCTCGGCCCGTCACATTGGTGACTCCGGAAGTCGACTCGCTCCTCCCGCCTTCCACCCCCTCCCATCTCCCCTCGCCCCTCCATCGTTGGTACCATGGAGGACTCTACGGAAGTTATTGCTGCGACTCCCCCATTGAAACTTGCATCATTCGCCAGCGGAGAGGCGTTTGTTTGATTTCAGCGCACAGAAGTCAAGTTTCGCATAGAGGGCGTGACTCGCTCAACCTCCAAAGCAGATTACGTTCTCGCGTCGATACCCGAGGATACCTTCCCAGAAATATCCGCCTGGCTTTGTGAACAAGGAGACATCCCAATAACGTATGACGCCCTCAAAACATACCTTCTGCAGCAGTACTCGCCGTCGCCAGCCGCCCGTATAGCAAAGCTTTTTCAGCTCTCGCAACAACCGTTGGGGGACCAAAGGCCTTCGCTCGCCCTCAGGGAAATGACCAGTATCGCTCGCCTGCAACCTGCCGCAGACGGCTCTCCTCGTGAGGTGAACTTATTTCGCGCCATTTGGATACGACGTTTGCCCGGAACTATACGCGCTCCCATACCTGATGTCGATAGTTTACCCATAAACGACTTGATGACCAAAGCCGATGCCCTTATGGGCAGCCACTTCAAGACCTCTATCAACGCCTCCACCCCTGACGAAGAGGACGCCTATTCAACGTCACCCGAAGCTGACGTGAAGGCCGTAGGACATACACGCCTACCCCGTGACGTGACGAAGCGGCAACAAGGCCACCCACCACCCGCCACTCGCTCGCGCCCCAACCAACGACTTCTACAGCCACTTACTATCTCCCATTCGCCGCAGTTTTGCTACTATCACTTCAAATTCGGGGCAACCGCGAAGAAATAAGCCAAGGTTCAGTGGCCAAAAAAACGTGTAAGTAGGCCATCGCTCGTGGCGGTGGCCTCCCAGGTTTCTAATCTTTTCTTTTTTCATGATGCAAAAAGAAGACACGGGTGCTTGTCATTCTCTTTTGCCAAGAAAACTCTTCAGGACACGACGTAGTCTGTCTATGTCTGCCGACATCTGCTTGGTAGCTGCCAACGGCTCTGCGATACCCACCTACGGTTACGAGAACCTCACATTATCGTTCGGAAACGGTAAATTTAATTGGAAGTTTCTCGTTGCTGATGTCACATTGCCAATCCTCGGTGCGGATTTCCTCTCTCATTTCCACCTTCTCGTCGATGTCGCCCACCGATGATTGGTCAACACAGACTCGTATTTGTCGACACCTCTTCAACCCGCACCTTCCAACCTCGCTCTCCATATCAGCACACCCATGGATGCCTACACCCACCTGCTCATGTCGTACCCGGAAGTTTTCCGTCCAGAACTTTGACAAACGCCCATGGCTCCTGCCATGCACGGTATTTATCACCATATCAAGACTACGGGACCCCAGTCTTCGCATAATTCAGATGTCTGGCACCGGAATGATTGGCAGCCGCCAAAAAGACGTTCGCTGAAATGCAGGAAATGGGCCTTTGCCAAAAAGCCTCCAGCCCATGGTCGTTACCCTTACACATCGTTCTGAAGAAAGACGGCTCCCTCCGTCCATGCGGGGATTACAGGCGCCTGAACATGCAAACAGAACTGGATCACTACCCCCTCCCAAACATTGCCGACGTGACCTCCTACCTACACAAAGCGGAGGTTTTCTCTACGCTCAACCTCCTGAAGTGGTATTATCAGGTGCCTATGAACCCAGAAGACATCCCCAAGACTGCCATCACCACTCCGTTTAGTACATACACCTTCAATTACTCCTGTTTTGGCCTTCGTAATGCTGGGGCCACGTTTCAATGTCTCATGGATGGCATCTTAGGGGACCTCCCATTCTGTGTATGTTATGTGGACGACATACTTGTATTCTACTCCTCAAAAGAGGAACACTTCCGTCACCTGCGCATCGTGCTCGACCGCCAGCAACAAAACGGCCTTGTAGTCCGGTACGACAAGTGTACCTTTGGCACCAACGAAGTGTCATTCTTATAGCACCGCATCACTCCCGAAGGAGTCCATCCCCTCCCTGAGAAGGTAGCAGTCGTTCAGGACTTCCCCGTGCCCTCGACCATCAAAGCTCTGCAGGAATTTTTGGGCATGATCAACTATTATCACCGTTTTCTGCCAGCCATTGCCGCCACTCTTGCTCCCCTCTACGCCTCCCTTAAGGGCAAGCCAAAGGACCTGAAGTTGGGTCCCTTTCAAGAAGCAGCTTTCTGCAATGCAAAGAAGGCCCTATCAACTGCTGCGGCTCTCACTTTTCCTATCCCACATGCCCCTCTCCTTCTCTCCACCGATGCCAGCGATGTCGCTATTGGTGCAGTACTCGAGCAGGTGGTCAACGGCTCGCCCCGCCCATTAGCCTTCTTCATCAGAAAACTGTCCAAGGCGAGATCGGGTTATTCTACCTTCGATCGAGAATTGCCGGCGGTGCACTTGGCTGTCCGTCACTTTCGCCATTTCTTAGAAGGTACGCCCTTCGTCATTCGCACAGACCACATGCACGCCTTCACTCGACAGTCTGATGCCTGGTCCGCCCGTCAATGCCGACATCTCTCCGCCATGGCTGAATACAATTGCACCCTTCAATACGTCCCTGGGAAAATGAATCCCGTTGCCGATGCACTGTCAAGAAACACGTTGGCTGCCGTTCAACTGGGATTGGATTACAATGCCCTGGCTGAAGCCTAAAGACAGGATCCAGAGTATCAAGCATGTAGGACATCCTGCACGTCCCTCCGTTGGGAAGACTTCCCCCTCAAAGACTCCAACACCACCCTCCTCTGTGACGTCAGTACTGGTAGACTGCGACCTTGGATCCCTGCTCCCATGCGCCGGCAGGGGTTTGATTTCATTCACGGCCTTTCACATCCCTCTCGCCGTTCTACTGCACAGCTGCTGAAGACGAAATTCATTTGGCACGGCATTTCTAAGGATGCTAAGGATTGGGTCCGCGCCTGTACTTCTTACCAAACTTCCAAAGTACATCGACACACAGATTCAGGAGTGGGTACCTCTCCTCAACCTCAGCGTCGTTTCGCACACATTCACGTCAACATTGTAGGTCCCCTACCCACATCACAAGGACATCGTTACCTGTTTACCATCATCGACCGCTCCACTCGTTGGCCTGAAGCCATTCCCATGGAAACTGCAATGTCCGCCTCATGTACATCTGCCTTACTCTTAGGATGGATTGCAAGATTTGGTATCCCTGAGCATATTACTTCTGACAGGGGTACCACTTTCACCTCTCAATCGTGGACATCATTAGCGAATCTCCTGGGCATCACCCTACATCACAGAACGGCCTACAACCCCACTGCCAATGGAATGGTTGAACGTTCTCATTGCACCCTCAAAGCAGCCTTGATGTCCCGCTGCAAGGATTCCAACTGGTTTACTCAGCTTCCCTGGGTCCTCCTGAGACTAAGGACCACTCCTAAAGACGCCTTCGACGTCTCGGCAGCTGAAATGGTGTATGGTGATCCGTTGGTCGTCCCTGCCGAATTTTTTCCTTCTACAACCTTCTCCGACGATCTCCAGTGCATACCTCACGTTGTGGGAAAATTTACTCCATGGCGCCAGACTTACAAGCCCCCTGCGAAGCATCACTTACTGACAGACTTGCACTCTGCAACACACGTCGTCCTGCAGAACGACACTAGCAAGCCACCGCTAACACCCCCTTACACGGGCCCTTTCCCTGTGATCCGACGCAGTCCGAAAGCATTTCTGCTAAACATTCGTGGCAAAGAAGACTGGGTCTCCATTGATCGTTTAAAACCTGCTTATCTCCTGCCAGATGACCCGCCTACTGTTCGCCTCTCTAGATCAGGGCGCCCTATTTAACATGTACAGTATGTAATTTTTGGGGGGTGGAGCCATGTACCAACCGTGTGTCGCACGTTCGTACATAGTTCATTTTGTGCTTGTATCTTCCATCTCCCCTCGCACTAAAAAGAACCTGAAAAAACATGTCTTGTTTCTACTCTGTAACATTGTCTGTTTTTTTAACGTCACAAGCTTCTCTCGGCCCGTCACAAAATAAGTAAACTAAATGAAAAGTGATGAACAGTTAAAGAATAATATTTATGAACAGTAACAGCAATATTACAAATCTTTCTTATATAAAGTATAAAAAGAGACAATCTTAAATTACTAAGTTGTCCCTCAAAACTATGTAATCAACAAATTTCTTTATTTAAGAAATATTTATTAAAGGTTTTAAAGCCTCTTTACTTCTCTGATTTTTCATTATACTTTTTATTGTTATTTCTTTCAAGATGATATATTTCTTGACAGTTCTCTTTTAAAGGAAATGTCACCATAATTCTGAGTCTGTGAAATTTAAAAAAAAAAAAAAAAAAAAAAAAAAAAAAAAAAAAAAAAAAAAAAAAAAAAAAAACTTATGTCGCTGGAAAAACAAATCTAACAAATCTAAAAAAGAGATCATATCGTCCATGTGGATTTGATATAACGCATAAAAAAATCATGATTGAAATTTATTACTGTTCTAGGCCTACGATCACCGTGGAACGCATAATGTTATTTTTTTTTGTCGTAGTCAGAAGAACATAGTGTTCTAACGTACTTTACTGTCAAAAAAAAAAAAAAAAAAACAGCTAGGTTAATTTTTTACTGAGATAATTAAAGATAA
Source organism: Palaemon carinicauda (assembly GCF_036898095.1). Lineage (NCBI taxonomy): Eukaryota > Metazoa > Arthropoda > Malacostraca > Decapoda > Palaemonidae > Palaemon > Palaemon carinicauda. The sequence goes on from NC_090735.1 coordinate 51,603,179, forward strand.
GACACTCCTTATAATATCAGCGATCTAATTCTTCATCAGAATAATTTACAATTTCTT
>NC_090735.1:51605735-51608235 GCF_036898095.1 Palaemon carinicauda
ACAAATTGAGACAAATTACACTAAGAATAAAGAAAAACATGTTATTATAAACTTACTTTAAATACCAGAATCTACTAAAAACGGGGAATTGATAAAATTACCTCATGGTGAAAATAGCGGTTCGGTAAAAGCAAGACTCACGTAGAGAGGGTCCTGGGTAAAACGAGCATTCTACTATCAAACACCACAGAGAGAATGGAAGGGAGATTGTAACTCGGCGGTGAAATTATGAATTCGTGTAATTGTGATTTTTATGCAATTTATGCAACACTACAATATCCTCAACCGAAAATATATAACTACTTATTTAACATTATTTATTGACAAATCCTATATCTAAGGAAGAAATTAGATTAGTAAATAAGTTTTGATTCACATTACTTGGTAATCATTTGAAAATAATGATGGTATTCGGAAAAAAATACTTCCGACCAATCGGTTATTAGGAAATTTTTCGCTTGTTTTTAGAGGAATGGAGAGGCAATATGATGTTGAAGAAACTTGATTGAAAACCTTTTACTTGACCGTAGTTAGTACAGATGGCTTCATTAATTCCGGTACACTTCACAGACAACAGTCACTGAGCTTGTAAACACGTGATCAAGTGCGTTTTTACTAATTTTACGAACTTCTGTTAAAAAAAAAAATGTTAATTGCTTAACAGCACTTTGTCAAATTATCAAAAAAGCTTTTGATCACATTTTAATAGCCCAATGACTTTATTTTACAGCCCTCGTTTCCAACAGCTTTTCTATTGCTAAACACAGCGTTACCAGCTACATTGCACAGCTGTAAGATGTCTTCTCAGCTTTCTTTGAAATGTACCGAAATTAATGAAGCCAACTGTACATAATACGCTTTGAATTATAGATTCTAATGTAAATGGCATTGAAGTGTGGCGGAGATATTTACATTAACATAAAAGAAATCTTTTGACAGATTTATTATATATGAAGACAAATGCGACTGATAACCTAGTTGACATTTTCTTTTATAAAAATATCCTTTTATATTGTACATCGTTCGTGTGATAGATCACATTCCGAAACTAAAAAACTAGTCAGTCTTTTGTTCCAAAGAAGTTTTATTTTACATTTATGAGAAAATTGCTTACTTTATAAAGTGTAGGGCCCCATTAAAGAAATTGCTGATCGGGTATTACTTCCCAGACGGGATTAGTGTGCCCTCAACTGATCTAAAGCTGGAGTGGCCAGAACAGGTGATAATCTGGTCAAATGGGGCCTAAAACTAACCAGTCCTACGTCTGTGGAGAAAATACCCAGACCATCAATCATACTCTCCCATCATACCCCTTATCTCATAATTTGGACAACTCTTGACTTATTCATCGTCAATGAAAGGACGTTTCAATGGTTGGCTGTTTGGCGTGAGAAGCTATCAATGACTTTATGAATGTTGCAAATAAAGTACTCCTGCTTGTTATTTGAAGTCTGGGGTATTTTTTACGCTGTTTATTAAATTCCTTTCCATTAGTCAAGATTTAGGAGATAAGTAAAATCACTAAATTATTATTGAGAATTATTCAAGGGTCAATTAAATGATAAAAACATATCAAGAAATAGACTAGGTTAAATGAAGAGGGTCTATCAACGTGTGTTTGTAGTATCCTTGTCAATCTCAACTTTCTTCTCCTGTACTTCAAGGTGCGTCATTTAACATTCAATTTTCTATCATGTACTTTTGGTTTCTTTCCGACACTTTTAATTATGTAATTGTTATTTTAGCATTGAAAAGGGGACAGCTGTCGTCCAGAATTGTTGGTAATTTCAAACAAAGTACGCATGTCCGCAAGGAATGTGTAGAGTTCTTTATAAATAAATATATATATATATATATATATATATATATATATATATATATATATATATATATATATATATATATATATATATATATATATACACACATGCTTTTATATAGGCATATATATAAATATATATATATATATATATATATATATATATATATATATATATATATATATATATATATGTACACACATATATATATATATATATATATATATATATATATATATATATATATACATATATATATATATATATATATATATATATATATATATATATATATATATATATTTATTTACATACTTTTATATGTATATGTATATATAAATATACATATGTATATGTATATATACATATATACTTTTATATATATATATATATATATATATATATATATATATATATATATATATGTGAGTGTATATATAAATATATATATATATATATATATATATATATATATATATATATATATATATATATATATATGTATGTATATATATATATGTATGTATATATATATATAAATATATATACATATATACAATTATATATATATATATATATATATATATATATATATATATATATATATATATATATATATATGCAAAGATATATACTGTGTATATATAAGTACATATATATATATATATATATATATATAT
>NC_090735.1:51615994-51618494 GCF_036898095.1 Palaemon carinicauda
TATGACGAAATATATAAACACATAAACTAATGAGAAGTAAGGAATAATGAATATAAAATATCCTATATCAGTAAAAACGTTAAAATAGATATGTCTTATAGAAACTATTAAGAGAAGCTCAAATCTCAGTCATGGTGTTTACGTCCCAATTCAAACTTAGATAATCACAAAGTGTTTGAAGTGTCAAACATGCAATAGATGTTACAATCAAATTTCTCTCTCTCTCTCTCTCTCTCTCTCTCTCTCTCCTCTCTCTCTCTCTCTCTCTCTCTCTCTCTCCACGTACCAGTGAATGGAATATCAAGGTAGGTATATCTCACCAAAAACACTGTGACCAGATGAAAGGGATTATTGCATCTGTGGAGATATTCCATTTGTTGTCAATACCTTTACGGTGCAATGCACGTGTATTTCATACACTTTCATACATTGAAATGGGATTGCTCTCTCTCTCTCTCTCTCTCTCTCTCTCTCTCTCTCTCTCTCTATTATTATTATTATTATTATTAGAAAAACCTGTGTAAGCTTGCTATTGCATGTTTCATATTATCGTTTTTTAAGTAATCGTTATCCTCAACCGTTTGTATATAAGTTTGCGATGTCGCATTAATAAACCAGTCTGTTAATACCTAGTCGCAACTGGCCACAATAGCCTTGATTTTAGACCTATAAAATATTCTCATACAAATAATATGAGTAATTACATAAATGAGTTTAAGTATTTTCTTATTTATAGCTTTCTGTCTATCTATCTATCTATCAATCAATAGCCCTATATATATATATATATATATATATACATATATATATATATATATATATATATAAATTATATATATATATATATATATATATATATATTATTTCCTTTCATGCTCAGTGGTATTGCCAGACGTATAACTACTCCGTCAATTCCCATCCCTCTGAAATAAACTATGAAGTCACACCCTCCCACAAACTGTCTTCGGAAACTTAGTTTTCTTTATTTTTTTCATAATCAACCTCATACGAAATGTACATCTTTATGAATATTTATTACAGTAAAGTCAAGCTTTTTCACTTTCCTAAACAAAACATAACATTCAGATGTTTTAATAGTCTTTGAAGGCTTTGAAGGCCACTCATGAATGGCAGAGGCAAGAGACAGTGACATTGGCCTAGCAAGCAGGACAGTGCTCTAGATATTGGCCATATATACATATAATCAGCGCCCATGCCCCCTATCCACCCAAGCTAGGACCAGGGAGGGCCAGACAAAGGCTGCTGATGACCTAGCAGGTAGACCTATAGGCTCCCCCAAACCCGCTATCCTTAGCTCACAAGGATGGTGAGGTTGCAACGACCAAAGGAACTAACGAGTTAGAGCCAGACTTGAACCTCAGTCAGGCAATCACCTGTCAGGGATGTTACCACATTGGCCACCACAAACCTAGTTTTTTCTATGGGGGGAGGGGGGTTAACGGTGGGTATGCCGGTTTATCTGCGGAGTGTAATGAATCATTCCAATTTCGTGGAATTTTACCTAATTTATTTTTCCATAAAAAATCTGTTATACCTCGTTTAACAAATCGGAATCCCTGTAATACGAATAACATCCATGTATATGAAACTTAGCTTGGCAATATCAACATTGACACTAAAATACAACCAATGGTGAAAGGCTTTTGTTTGTTTATCAAGCGAATTACAAAAGCAGAAAACAGCAATTCGACTGTTTATCGAAGATCATCGATTGTGAAAAGAAACTCGCCTGAGCATTGGAAGCTAATAAACAAAAGGAAATTTGCAAAAGAAGTAAACGGGGCTGAGAGGATTTGCAATGCTTAGAGTTTAGGAAAATCACCTCAATGCAATGTCAAGATTCTTTGATTTAGAAAAATCTTAAGCAAATTACATTGCTTCATGGTTTCACTTGATACAAAAAATACCCCCCCCTCTCTCTCTCTCTCTCTCTCTCTCTCCTCTCTCTCTCTCTCTCTCTCTCTCTCTCTCTTACAATTATAGCAATCTTTTAGAACGTTTTTTACATATAACAAGTTAATTTGCTCATGAATAAATCAACATGAATAATAGTATATTACTTGCATATCTATATTAATATCAGCATAATTACTAAATGATGATCAAGATGTTAAGTTTTCTTGCAATCATAATTCTGTAATTCTAAGAATAATTTTGCTTTCCATTGGGCTACTATAAATAGTAAAGCAACATTATAAATCCGTAAAATATATCATGCAAGTGATTGCTTTGCTATTTTGGGTAGAAAGTTAACAGAAATTTATTCAGTCATTTAAATTATGAAAAGATAATTCATACAAAAACTCCAATGGAAACTCAATGTAAACCGCAGGTTTAATGTTTTCTTTTAGAGCTTACTGGAAAAACTCTTTCTATAGAACATCTAAGTGAGATGTGTCATTTTGTTATGGTTGTTTAAAACTTTTCAAACGTCCTTAAGCACTATACTATAAATGATTAGGGGAAAAGCGACTCCAGA
>NC_090735.1:51623494-51625994 GCF_036898095.1 Palaemon carinicauda
ATGTACATGAGGCGGACGTTGCAGTTTCCATGGGAATGGCTTCAGGCCAACGAGTGGAGCGGTCGATGACGGTAAACAGGTAACGATGTCCTTGTGATGTGGGTAGGGGGCCTACAACATCGACGTGAATGTGTGCGAAACGACGCTGAGGTCGAGGAAAGGTGCCCACTCCTGAATCTGTGTGTCGATGTACTTTGGAAGTTTGGCAAGAAGTACAGGCGCGGACCCAATCCTTAGCATCCTTAGAAATGCCGTGCCAAATGACCTTTGCCTTCAGCAGCTATGCAGTAGAACGGCACGAGGGATGTGAAAGGCCGTGAATGAAATCAAACACCTGTCGGCGCATGGGAGCAGGAATCCAAGGTCGCGGTCTGCCAGTACTGACGTCACAGAGGAGGGTGGTGTTGAAGTCTTCGAGGGGGAAGTCTTCCCAACGGAGGGATGTGCAGGATGTCCTACATGCTTGATACTCTGGATCCTGTCGTTGGGCTTCAGCCAGGGCGTTGTAATCCAATCCCAGTTGAATGGTAGCCAACGTGTTTCTTGACAGGGCATCGGCAACGGGATTCATTTTCCCAGGGACGTATTGAAGGGTGCAATTGTATTCAGCCACGGCGGAGAGATGTCAGCGTTGCCGGGCGGACCAGGCATCAGACTGTCGAGTAAAGGCATGCACCAGAGGCATGTGATATGTGCGAATGACGAAGGGCGTACCTTCTAAGAAATGGCGAAAGTGACGGACAGCCAAGTGCACTGCCAGCAATTCTCGATCGAAGGTAGAATAACCCGATTCTGCCGTGGACAGTTTTCTGCTGAAGAAGGCCAATGGGCGGGGCGAGCCATAGACCACCTGCTCGAATACTGCACCAATAGCGATGTCGCTGGCATCGGTGGAGAGGAGGAGAGGGGCATGTGGGATAGGAAAAGTGAGAGCCGCAGCAGTTGATAGGGCCTTCTTTGCATCTTGAAGGGGACCCCACTTCAGGTCCTTTGGCTTGCCCTTGAGGGAGGCGTAGAGGGGAGCAAGAGTGGCGGCAATGGCTGGCAGAAAACGGTGATAATAGTTGATCATGCCCAAGAATTCCTGCAGAGCTTTGACGGTCGAGGGTACAGGGAAGTTCTGAACGGCTGCTACCTTCTCAGGGAGGGGATGGACTCCTTCAGGAGTGATGCGGTGCCCTAAGAAAGACACTTCGTTGGCGCCAAAGGTACACTTGTCGTACCGGACTACAAGGCCGTTTTGTTGCAGGCGGCTGAGCACGATGCGCAGGTGACGGAGGTGTTCCTCTTTTGAGGAGCACACAAGTATGTCGTCCACATAACATACACAGAAAGGGATGTCCCCTAAGATGCCATCCATGAGACGTTGAAACGTGGCCCCAGCATTACAAAGGCCAAAACAGGAGTAATTGAAGGTGTATGTACCAAACGGAGTGGTGATGGCGGTCTTGGTGATGTCTTCTGGGTTCATAGGCACCTGATAACACCCCTTTAGGAGGTCGAGCGTAGAGAAAACCTTCGCTTTGTGCAGGTAGGAGGTCACGTCGGCAATGTTTGGGAGGGGGTAGTGATCCAGTTCTGTTTGCATGTTCAGGCGCCTGTAATCCCCGCACGGACGGAGGGAGCCGTCTTTCTTCAGAACAATGTGTAAGGGTGACGACCATGGGCTGGAGGCCTTTTGGCAAAGGCCCATTTCCTCCATTTCGGCGAACGTCTGTTTGGCGGCTGCCAATCGTTCCGGTGCCAGATGTATGAATTTTGCGAAGACTGGGGGTCCCGTCGTCTTGATATGGTGATAAATACCGTGCTTGGCAGGAACCGTGGGCGTTTGGCGAAGTTCTGGACGGAAAATTTCTGGGTACGACGTGAGGAGGTGGGCATAGGCATCCGTGGGTGCGCTGATGTGGAGAGCGAGGTTAGAGGGGGTGGGTTGAAGAGGTGTCGACAAGTATGAGTCTGCGTTGACCAATCGTCGGTGGGTGACATCGACCAGAAGGTGGAAATGAGAGAGGAAATCCGCACCGAGGATTGGCAATGTGACGTCAGCAACGAGAAACTTCCAATTGAATTTACTGTTTCCGAACGATAATGTGAGGTTCTCATAACCGTAGGTGGGTATCGCAGATCCGTTGGCAGCTACCAAGCGGACGTTAGCAGATGTAGACAGACTACGTCGTGTCTTGAAGTTTCCTTGGCAAAAGAGAACGACAAGCACCCGTGTCTACCAAAAATCGCACGCCTGTTCCTGCATCATGTAAAAAGAAAAGATTAGAAACACGGGAGGCCACCGCCACGAGTGATGGCCTACTTACACGTTTTTTGGCCACTGACAATCCTTGGCACATTTCTTCGCGGTTGCCCCGAATCTGAAGTGGTAGTAGCAAAACTGCGGCGGATGGGAGGTAGTAAGTGGCTGTAGAAGTCATTTGTTGGGGCGCGAGCGATTGGTGGGTGGTGGGTGGCTTTGTCGCCGCTTCGGCACGTCACGGGGTAGGCGTGT
>NC_090735.1:51635994-51653494 GCF_036898095.1 Palaemon carinicauda
TCTCAACTTTAGTAAAAGATTCATTCATGCTACTAATCATTCTCCTATCTCTCACTCTCGCATTCGTCATCCTTTCTTTTACATCACCTAAGGAAAAGCCACACACACTATAGGTATCATTCATACTCAGCCATGATTCATCTGTATTAACATATTTATCTTCCATACACACTTGCACATTTACACCCTTGTCATACTTATTTCTATTCTCACTTTTACTTATAAAATTTCCCCTTCTTTCATCTTTACTTAAAGCTCTTGTATTCTTCCTTTTCTTATATTCTACTAACACCAACTGTTTACCTTCCAGACCTAAGTCCTCATACATACTAGGTTCACCCTTGTTCCTTTTCAACCATTTACTCATCCCATTCTCTTGGATATACTCAGGTACCTCTTTCCATTTACGCAACTGGTTGTGGTGGGCCCTAATTTTTTCCACAATACCACCCACACACAACTTACCCAAAACTTAACTTAATCCACTCGAACCAACTTCTAACACCTCATAGGGACCTTCAAATTTATCACGCACCTTATTTACATTCATTCTACCCTTTTCAATTACTTCTTTCATCACTCTCTCACCAACTTTAAAGCTTTCAAACCTCTTATTTGCTTTCCTCCACACATCTCTATCATCCTCCGACACACCCAACCTCGGTCTTATTATCTTTTCAAAATTTAACACAAACTTACATGGAGAAATACCCGTACTCTTATGCACTGTTGCATTGTAAGCCCACAACGCTCTACCAACATACAAATCCCAATCATTATCACATGTACTCATCATTCGCAAAATTTCAGTTAATGTTCTTACAGTCCTTTCAGCCAACCCATTCGCACTTGGCATATAAGGAGTCGAATACACATGTTCAATACCCCATTCTCTTAACATCTGCTCAAACTCCCATCCAACAAACTCAGGGCCATTATCACTTAACATTCTCACAGGCTTACACACACACATCGGCAACATCACTTGACCAACCATTCTTGCAACAGTCTCACTCCGTTTATCCTTGATGGGTATTGCATAGGTAAATTTACTCATGTGATCAACCATAACAATCATTCCCACATGTCTTCTCGCAGTCACAGGCAACGAAACACAATCAATCACAAACATCTCAAATGGTTCTTTCATACGTAATCTCAAAACAGGCGGATTAGCATGTACTCTCTGATACTTCCCTTTCTGGCAATCTTCACACGTAGTCGCTACATCCTTACATATCTGACTCAACCCAGGTGTAAACAATCTCTCACGCATGCATTCCCATAATTTATTCTTACCCATATGCCCATATCTGTCATGCACTAACATACACATACTTACTGCTGCATGCATTGGAAACACAGGAACATATATATCTTCATCCATTCCTTTATGTAGAAAATAAACAATATTCTTACACACAATAAGTCTCTTACTAACTTTCTTATACACCTCTAAATCAGACGGCCATTCTTCTACCTCAATACTATTCAACATACATTCACGTAACCTTTTAATATCCTCACATTCATCTTGCATTTCTTCCACCTCCTCTTTAGTCAGTAGATCATCCTCACTCCTCGTAATATCAACCATGCCAACAAAATTCGCCATAAATACACTATTATCTTCTATCACAACTACTTCACATCCATTCTTCAGAAGCAAACCACTACCAATATCAACTGATAAATCATGCAATCTTAAAAAGTCAATTCCTATCAAAAAATAACTAGGCATCTCATTCTCTCCCATTACAATAAAATTATGTTCCACCTCCATACTTCCCAGTTTTACTTTCAAACGCACTTCTTCCCAAACTAGCAAACTTCCTTTACCTATCGCATGAATTCTCACACTCGTACATTGCCGTTTCACTTCCCAAATGTACCGCTCTATTTCCTTGATAACAGACATATTCACTAATGACACTTACGCACCTGTATCAATTAAACTACAGTATTCATTCTCATTTATACCCACATACGTCATCATTCTTCCTTTTACACCATGCATACAAATGTTTACTCTCCTATCAATAGGGTCATCCTTATCACACCCATGGTCATCTTCGCTATCTTCTATGCTCATACCACTCTGATTCAAATCACTCGGACAATCCTCCTTCTTACTCAACAACTTGCAACATCTTTCCTTACATTGTAACCTCAATATATACTCCTTTTCAGTCTCTTTATTTGCTCGGTACTGCATCGGACGATTCCACCCAAAATACAAATAAACAGTGACACCATATAACATACTTACTACCAACAATACTTTTGATAACAATTCACCCTCAAGCATACTATCCTCCTCCTTATATGCCATTTCTTTCGATACTTCATTCCTAACACTCATTCTAAGCTCATCTATACTAGCAGGTATATCCCTATTCAAACCCTTCAATTTAAACTTATTTAACCCACACAAAATACATTTATACACCATGTCATCCCCTTCAAAACTTTTTACCACCACTAAATCTTCCGGCAACCTTTCAAAATTACTATCATTCTCGCTACTCTCTTCTATCTTACCATGCATTCTTGACATCGCATCTGCTATCACGTTCTTACTCCCAGGTACATATTCTAGCTTAAAGTCAAATTCATTCAAATCCTCTATTGTCCTCGCAACCCTAGCATTCACAGACTCTTTTCTAATCATGTACACTAGGGGCTGATGGTCAGTACGCACAATAAATTTCACACCATACAAAAATACCTTCAACGCTTTCACGCAAAACCTTATCGCAGCCAACTCCCTTTCAATCGTGGAATACTTTCGCTCAGCCTTATTAAATGCTTTACTTACATACGCTATCACTCTCAACTGTTCATCTCCGTTTATTCTTTGCATTTGAACCAAGCAACCACCCATACTAATCCCACTAGCATCCGTATATAACTCTAGCATACTCGCATGATCACTATAGTCGGGAAAGGCCAAAGTGACGTCTCTCGCAGCCTCTTCTTTCAAGTTTTCAAATGCTTCAATCATACGCTCATCCCATTTCAGTCTCGTACTATTTCTCTTACCTGTCCACTCATTCAAAGGCTTCCCTATTCCCGAACAATCTCTGACAAACTTCCGACCAAATTCAATTAACCCAAGAAAACCTCTCAACTCACGCACCGTACGAGGACGTGGAAACTCTCTCACCTTACTCACAAACTTTTCACTCTTCCTTATACCCGATTCACTCACCACATGCCCAAGAAATTCCACCTCCCCGGCCAACCATGTACACTTTTCAAGCTTAACTTTCACACCAACTTCTATCAACCGTTCTAATACTGCTCCAAGCAACTGCATGTGTTCCTCAACAGTCTCACTAGCAATCAAAATATCATCAATAAAAACAGTCACCTTCTGTCTATCAAACCCAGCCAAAACTACATTCATTGCCCTCTGGAAGGCAGCAGGCGCATTAGCAAGGCCAAAACTTAATCTCTTAAACTGATAATGACAATTACTGCTCGAAAATGCTGTAATGGGCCTGCTCCCCTCTGCCAGAGGTATCTGGTAATAGCCCCTAACTAAATCTAACTTTGTAAAAACTTTCATACCATGCATCTTATACACACAGTCAGACACTACATTCATTGGGAAACGTTCTTTAACAGTTACTTCATTCACCTTCCTATAATCAATACACATATGTAAACTTCCATCCGGCTTTCTTACAGGTACAATAGGGCTATTCCAGGCACTCTCACTCCTTTCTATTACACCCATTTGCTCTAACTCCTGGCACTGCTCTTCTATTTCTCTGGCAATAGGCGGAGAAAAATGTCGGGGACGCTGATATATGGGGGTATCATTACTAAGAACTATCTTAAATTCAGGCAGCTTTGATCCCCACAATCCTCGTCACCGCGACTCAAAACTCTCCTTCTATCCCATAACATCCTATACAATTGTTCCCTTTCTCCCTCACTTATATTCTCATCTACATTAATTCTTTCTTTCAAACTTTCATAGTCCCAATCGTCATCCTGCTTTATCTTACCCGTCATAACACGTCTCAATTTAACATACCTTTCATCCTCTACATTGACCAACGTATACATACATCCCATGCAATCACCCTCACGTATACCCCGTATTCTCTTCCTCCTTACAGTCGGCAACAAGCTCACATACACCTTCGGCGCCTGCAAATTCAAAATACCATCATACACATGCACACTTGCTTTCACCAAACTACTTGCTTCCGAACCTTCCACTACATATTCACAATTGTCACTATTGGCAATTCCCAGACTATTCGGCCATGCAACTTTTACACTGACAACCTCACTCGCATCTTTTGACAATTTAACACCTTCTTTTGCTATTAACAGTACACCTTTCCATACCTTCGTACATACACTACCATCTTCATTCAAATAAAATTCCCCACAAAATTTACCCTTAACTTTCATCTCTATCATATTTACACTAGGATGTACAATCATACCGCATTTTTTCAAGAAGTTATAACCTAACAACACATCGTATTTGTCATTTACTCCCTCAACCACATAAAAATCATTATCTTCCATCATCAGCCCCCCAATCATAGCATTTTCACGTAACTTTCCTTGCACAGACATACTTAAATTACCGATACCTTTCACTTCACCTTTACACCCCCTAAATTCACACACATCCCTTACCTTATCGTATGCATTCCTAAACATTAAATTGACACCACAACCAGTATCAATCAGACCAACTAGCTCTATTCCATTAAAATTTACTTTTGCACTCATGCAGTCATAAGCTCTTTTGCCAATCACGTCTTCATGTAGTAAACCTTCACGAACATGCATCACATTCACTCCGCACTCACTCGAGGACTCACCCAGCTGAACCCTCTTACACTCTAGTTTCCTGAATATCCTGGCTGATTTACTCCCTTCTTCCTACATACCCTAGCTACATGCCCATCTGCACCACATTCAGTACACTTACCCCGTGGCTCCTTGCACATTCTAGCATAATGACCATCCTTACCACAATTACCGCAAATCACATTTGTACGATTACTCCGACATCCACTCGCTATGTGCCAAGTCATACCACACCGATAACATTTTATCCCTTTCTCTTTCTTGCACTCACTAATTCTATGCCCTACCTCACCACATCCAAAACAAGCACCTAGAGCCCATCTACATTCATTCTTCTTATGTCCTACTTTCCCACATCTATAACACTTCTCTTCACGGATACAACTACCTGACCTACCTTGCGGTGCACTAGCACTCCTATCCCTCCAAACCTGATTCCCTTGCCTAAACCCTTCATTTGTCCTTACAGGTATTCCCACATTACTCGCCCTAACACTCCTATCTACTACACTATCAGCTACCCTCATCGGTCCTCTCATAACAGCATCTCTAAAACTAACAAATTCTGGCACACTTTCCTCCATTCCAGTTCTTACACTCACAGATTTACTTTCTTTCATACACCTATCCAACTCGTAATCCTCAACTATCTCTAAAATATCATCCCATGTCAATCTTTCTTTCGTCCACCTCATTTTCTCCTTCCGTTTCAAATTAACAAACTCAGCAACATTCTCGGGTACAGTAGCCAAAAACTTCTTCATTAACTCCTTATTCTCATTTATACCTTCATCCCCATACTTCTTCCTAGCTAAAGTTTCCAACCTACATACATACATCAATATCGGTTCTCCTGCATTCATCCGTGCTTCATCAAAATCATTCTTACGCTTATACTTAACACTCCCTTTCATACGTTTTACCTGCTCAATTATTCTCTTTTTCACACTTTCATAATCAACGTCCCCTACACTCATTATCACTCCATACATCGTCAACAAATACCCAGTCAAATATTCTCCTAACTCCCTAGCCCAAACTCTTTTACTATCACCATACTTATCCTGACAATACCTCTCATACTCCTTGAAAAATTCATATACATCCCTACTGCTATGCTCATTGAACCTTTCACACCGAGGTACCTCTCTCATAAACACAGTCTTACACACATCACGTTCATTCTCACTGCTATCATCACTGCCTACTCCCTTGTTACCTTCATCCTCATTTTAATATAATGAATCCACTTCCACACTTAAATTCCTATCCTTAACCATTCCCTTCTTACCCTTTTTCTTACTTACCACTTTCACCCATTCACGATCATCCTTGCTATCATCCTGACACTTTTTCTTCTCTTTCTTTACATCACTTTTACCTTTTTTATTCTTCCTATTACATTTTTGTTCATCCTTACTATGCCTAATTCCCTTATCTTCAATCTCACTATCACTATTACTATTACTATCACTATCACTTCCTTTCCCATTATCACTAACCTTAGCCTTCTCATCCACTATCAACCCATTACCCGAAACTGAGGACACTCCTCCGACTGCACCTTCACCCATTATAGTTTTCATCATTCCCATTACTTGCCCCATCATATCTTCCATTCGTTTCTCCGTCCGTTCTTCATTCTCTCGCATCTTCATCTCAACACCCTCTTCCACTCTCTCTACAGTTCCCTGAATTTCCCTCAGTTTCCTATGCATCTCCTCATTCTCACACCTTAACCACTTATTCTCTTGCAACAATTTCTCCTCACGCTCCTTACTCAGCCGCAATTCCTCCTTCAAAACCCTCAACTGTTCTTCCCTTTTTCATCAACCTGTTCTTCAGCCTTAAATCTAATTCCTAATCCTATCAGTCCTTCGTCCAAGAGTCCAGCTTCAATCCCACCTCGGCAGTCCCTGTCCGGGCGCCAAAATAATGTGGCGGGATATTGCAAACCAACCCCCACACCCTTGATCACTCTAACAGACAATTGTCTCCACAACACAAACTTTCCCCTGACGTTATCTAAAACCAGACTCTTAGACAACAGGACAAAATAAACAAAAACATGACCTTAAAACTATATTTCCTTACAAACTAAAACGCTCATCATAAACCAAAAAAACACACATCACTAATCATACACGTAACACAAAATAGACATTAATCATACCACTATTCAAATAAACCCTCAAAATAAATAAAGCTTAAAACTAAACACTAACAAAACAAACTTAAATTTACCACAACCCAAACAACAAAACACAAAAACATATATATATTTTATGGACACCAACACAGTCGTCCACACACTGCCACTGTCTTTTTACAGCAAACTACCAATATCACGGTTTCGTGCTTAACAGTCCACTGGGTGGCAATTTGCCACTGCTACTTCCCTGATTGGGGTGGGTTTTATTATTATCATCATCATCATCATCATCATCATCATCATCAACAACAGCAATTGGAATTTAATACGGTCCAGGTCATCAACAATTATCGAAATCTCAGCAGCCTTATCAAGTTCCTTATACAAGCCAAGTCATCATCAATCGAGTAAACATTCACATTCAAGTGAACTCTCTCCAAAGGAGGAATCACGGCCTGCCAAAATAAAAAAGAAAAACACTTACGAACACTTCTAGCTAACTGAACTATCGCACTATAATCAAAGATAAATAATAAATTGTTCCTATCATTCACAATCAAGATAAGCAAAGATAAACAAAACTGTACTTACTCAGAAAATCAATAATCACTTCCTCGCTGGTAAAGAAAAATAATAAATCCAGCGTTCACACAACTGACTCAGGACGCAGTCAATCAAAAAAAGCATTCGCTCCGAAACATTCACCACTGTCGTAACCTAACTAAAAAATGTAAACAAACAACCTCAAATATACCGACAGTCTTTTCCACTACAAACAATCCTTCGCTAACTACCACTTGCTCTTCGGAGCGCACCGCGGACACACAAACACACACACACACACAAACACACACACAAACACACACACACACTCTCGCGCGATTTAGCAAAACTAAAGCAAATGAAATCTCTCTCTCTCTCTCTCTCTCTCTCTCTCTCTCTCTCTCTCTCTCTCTCTCTCTCTCTCTGGATTTGGCAAAAGAAAAAATTAAAATAAAACAAAAATAAATCCTCCACATTGGTGCCTAGACTAAGTTGCTTATGGTGCCTTAGTATACTTTCTCATACTCCCCGGTTGCTTTCCTTTCTTCGGAAAAGTTATGCAATCCCTTTCCCTCTGTTTAAGCCTTGGGCTTATCCCTAAGTGGTTTATCTGAATTAACTTTCGATAAAACTATACTGGGGTGTTACTGTACCTTCCTGTTCCAGTAAGTCTGGTTTCAGAGTGGGACAGAACAACAGAGTTTTTAGTCTGAGTCTGTGTTCGTCTGGCTTGGGGTAGAGTCTCCCTCGCTGGCCTGACACAGACATAGGAGGCTTAGCCTCCTTAGGTCACTACCGAAGGTTTCTGTACGAGATGATTCCTTCTTTTGTGATCTACCAGACTAGTCCTTGTTGCTGTTCTCGGTGGGAGGATAAGTTTCTTTCCCTGGGAGCAGCAACACCTTCCTTGCTTTGGTTCGCTGGGAGCTGGCAAGTATTGCTGGCCTGATACCTCGGTATCTTAAATCCCTCCTTGGATCTCCCTTAGGCTAAGATGAGCTTTCTTGGCTGCGGGTGATCCTTCACTAAAGCAAGGTTGGTAGGACCCTCTTTTATCCCTTCCCCCTCTATCTCCGTAATGGCCGAGCCATTACAGTACTGTACGTCATTCTACATCTGGACCTAGGATAGGTTAGGATGTGGAATTGACTCAGTCCCTTGCCGGCCGGCAGAGCTGCCGGCCGGCAAGGATCTTCTGCTTTGAGTGCTGCCCGGACCTCCCTTGGTCCCTCATCCATGCCTGCCTGTAGTACCAGACGGCATTGGTCAGGAAGCCTGAATTAGATTCTACCCTTCCTTACATGCACTCTTTCGGATTGCCGGGCTTGGAAGTAGTGTACGCTCTTATCCCGGCATCCATTCTGTTTTCTTCTAGTGCTGTACCCGACCCAGCTGCCGGCCTCATCGCCGGGCAGTTGTAGTCCTCTGGTTCTTTTGCTGCTGGCCGGCATCGGTTGTGTACCTTTGCCGGCCGGCTTATGTCAGCCCTTGTCTGCCGGTCGCCAAGAGTGTGGCCGGCAGCCGGGTACTACCTTGTGTAGTTGCCGGCCGGCAATGACCGGCCGGCAGTCATTGCCGGCCGACATTGGCTGTTGCCGGCCGGCAGTTACTGCCGGCCGGCACATGCATTTGAACCAGCGTTCTGCCGCCTTATAGCTGTTAAGTAGTATACTTTAAAGCTAGTTATGGTGTGTGCCTTCTATACTGTACCAGTATTCTTCAGTATAACATATACTGTAAGAAGAAAACTATAATATAAGTTTTGGTACAGCACTGTGTGTTCTAACACTTTTGTGTTGTCTTGCACAGCCCTTTGCTGTTGCCTTACAGATAAGAAAGTGAGTTCTTTCTTGTCTATTATCCAGGATTTTAAAATCATTGCTTAGGTGTGAGCTCCACCTGTTTCCTCTGGAAACTTTGCATTGGTTTCTCTAGAAGAGATTAACCATTCGATTTTATTATCTGGAAGGCTGCAACAATTGGTTGTGAAGGAAACACAAGTGTGTGTCTTTCCTTTCTGAATTGTTATGCTATACTATGCATATCCAGTGATACATAGTTCACTTGATACTCATGGAAATTTCTTCTCTTTACAGGAGGACCCTCCGAAGTGCGGAAGTGTTTTCTGCAACGTCCGCAGCAAGAATCTCTGCGGACATGAGTTTTGTAGGAGGCACGCAGCATGCGCTGTCTCCAAGGGTGATCTCCAGTATTGGGACCCTCAGGTATGTACAGTGTGCACTAACCTGATTACTGAGGCCTTTGATTCCCCTAGGACGGCGGAATCAAGGGATATAGCAAGGGAGAAGCTTCGTACCTGGGTAAGGGGCTTCCAGAAGAATACCTCTGGACCTTATCTTCCAAGTGAGAAGATGAGGGCGTATCTTTTCCCTAGGGCATCAGCTGATGCAGTGATTCCCCAGCCTCAAGAGGAGATCCTCCAAGTTCAGATCCAGGTGGATGCTGAAGTCGCGGTCGCTATGCAAGACATCCAGTTGGATGACTCTGACGTGGATGAGCGTCTGGAGAAAGACCTCCTGGCAGAAGCCCAGGATGAAGTTCAAGCCCCAGACGTTGTAGAGGAAGAGGTCGATGAGGTGTCGGCTACTTCGGTTCAGATCCCGGAGCCTATTCCCTCAACATCGGCCGCTCTCCCAGTAGAGCTGGGACAGGCCCTCTCCTCCATTGTTGGAATGATCCAACAAATGCAGAAGGAGAATCAGGAGAAGGTGGCTGCAATGAAACTGCGGATGCAGAACCTTGCAGCATCACATGGGCTCCAGAGAAGGCTCAATGTGAAAGACCTTCCCTTCTGCTCAGATGCTAACCCATGGAGGTATGCTGAGCACATGCCGATGACGACTGGAAAGATCGTCATCTCGGACAAGTTGGGTTCAGTTCCCCTAGAGGAGGTGGAATTCTGGCCCAACAAGGCGTCATATCCGGACTGTTATGTCCGGCTGAGGAAGGAACCAGCTTCAAAGGAGAAGACAGAGCCGAAGGAGGTCATAGTGATGGACCATGCTAAGGCTCAAGCTTTGCTTTCATCCTCGATGAAAGAGAGGGGCTTCTCTAACTCAAAAGTAGCTGCATTGAGTAAGAAGCTCCCTTCCTTTGTGTCCTCTCCTGCTAGAGCCTTCCCCTTTTTACAGAAAGGGTTTGCGGCTGTACTAAAAGCAGTCGAGGCCGGCAAGCCTTGCCCCTCCCTGGAGGAGTGTAAACCCTTGTCGCTGGCCCTGCCTATGGACAACAAAGACTGGAAGGACGTCCATCTTACGTTCTCAGTTGGGAAGTTGGAGGCTGATATTGCCGGACGTCAGTTCGGCGAGGACCTCCCTAAGCTGTCTGACTCTCTTTTGCGGAGAGAGTTCGAGACAAAAGAAAGACTGGCTGCCTCAATGTCTCTTAAGACTACTCTTGAGACGATGGCAAGTGACCCCAAGGTCCATGAAATGTTCATGGTAGTGGCCAAGACTCATCTGGCCACAGTGACGAAGGATCTTTATAGCTTCGTCAAGGCGAGGAGAGCTTGTAGGGAGTTCGTGTTCACCTCGGCGTCGGTGAGGCACGAGCCAAGGAAACTAATCTCCTCCAACATTTGGGGCAAAGACCTTTTCCCTACCGAATTGGTCAAAGAAGTTGTTGATAAGGCCGCCGTGGAGAATAGAAACCTTCTCCAGAAGTGGGGCCTGGCTATCAAAAGAAAGTCTTCCCCGGATGAGGGTCCTCAACCAAAGAGGAAGACTATGAGGACTAGGCTACCGTCTCGGCCAGCCAAGCCTCTTAGACAGCAACAGCAACTGCAATTGCCATTGCCTTCAGTGCCCCAGATGGTGGAACAAACCCCGACCACATTTCAGGGGGTACCCCAGTCCAAGTGAGATGATGCCGGTAGGAGGAGACTTCAGAATTTTCGGGATCGGTGGACCTTCGATCCCGGGGCCCACAGCCTACTCAAGAATGGACTGGGCTGGAGCTGGTACAGCACTCCACCCCCGTGCCCTCGGTTTTTCCAAC
Organism: Palaemon carinicauda; assembly: GCF_036898095.1. NCBI lineage: Eukaryota > Metazoa > Arthropoda > Malacostraca > Decapoda > Palaemonidae > Palaemon > Palaemon carinicauda. The sequence continues at coordinate 51,647,549 of NC_090735.1, forward strand.
ACTCCACCCCCGTTCTGGAGGAGTACGTTCAAGAACTGTTGGAGAAAAAAGTGATCCGAAGGGTGAAGTCCATCAAATTCCAAGGGAGGCTGTTTTGTGTTCCCAAGAAAGACTCGGAAAAGCTCAGAGTCATTCTGGACTTGTCGCCACTCAACAAGTTCATAGTGAATTGCAAATTCAAGATGCTAACACTGCAACATATAAGGACCTTACTGCCCAAGAGGGCATATTCCGTCTCTATAGACTTGTCAGATGCCTATTGGCACGTTCCAATCAACCGTCGACTCTCCCCCTACCTAGGGTTCAGGCTATAACGAAGGCTATACGCCTTCAGAGCCATGCCATTCGGGCTAAATATAGCCCCAAGGATTTTCACGAAGCTTGCGAGCGTAGCTCGCAAACAATTACGCCTAAAGGTAATTCAGGTAGTAGCCTACCTGGACGACTGGCTGGTGTGGGCAGCATCCGAGACAGAATGCTTGCAAGCTTCCAGTCAAGTGATCCAGTTCCTAGAGTACCTAGGCTTCAAGATCAACAGAAAAAAGTCTCGACTTTCTCCATCCTAAAAGTTCCAGTGGCTGGGAATCCACTGGGACCTAATGTCACACCGTTTCTCCATCCCGGCGAAGAAAAGGAAGGAGATAGCGGGTTCTGTCAAGAGACTTCTAGATTCCGAAAGGATATCAAGATGCGAACAGGAGAGGGTACTGGGCTCTCTCCAGTTTGCTTCGGTGACAGACCCAGTGCTAAGACCACAGCTAAAGGATGCAACCGGAGTTTGGAGAATTTATGCATCAAACGCGCGAAGAGATCTGAGAAGACCAGTTCCGCTTCGGCTACGTACTCTTCTCAGGCCTTGGTCCCAAGCCAGACATCTAAAGAAGTCGGTTCTTCTTCAGCCACCTCCCCCGTCGGTGACGATTCACACAGACGCCTCAAAGGAGGGATGGGGAGGTCACTCTCATCGGAAAAAAGTCCAGGGGACTTGGTCCAAGCTATTCAAGACCTTTCACATAAACTTTCTAGAAGCTATGGCAGTGCTCCTTACCTTAAAGAAAGTCTCCCCGCGTCACTCGATCCACATAAGGTTGGTGATGGACAGCGAGGTAGTTGTGAGATGCTTGAATCAAACAAGGATCGAGGTCACCACCTCTCAACCAGGTGATGTTGGCCATCTTCCGATTGGCGGAAAAGAAGAAATGGTACCTGTCGGCAATTCACCTTCAAGGAGTCCGCAATGTGACAGCGGACGCTCTATCCAGGTTCACACCGATAGAGTTGGAATGGTCCTTAGACGCAGGATCATTCTCCTTCATTCTGAATCAAGTCCCAGAACTGCAGATAGACCTCTTTACGACGAAAGACAACAAGAAGTTGCCCCTGTACGTGTCCCCGTACGAAGACCCCTTAGCGGAAGCAGTGGACGCGATGTCCCTCGACTGTAACAGATGGTCCAGGATTTATCTGTTCCCTCCTCACAACCTTCTGTTGAGGGTCCTCAACAAACTGAGATCCTTCAAGGGGGTAGCGGCAATAGTGGCCCACAAGTGGCCGAACAGCGTGTGGTTCCCCCTGGCATTGGAACTACGGCTCAAGTTTGTACCGCAACCAGATCCAGTTCTGACCCAGCGAGTCCAGAAGTCGACTGTCTGCGCTTCATTACAGAAAACCCGGACCCTGCAGCTCATGATTTTCTCTCCCTAGCGGTGAGAAAGCGTTTCGGGATTTTGAAAACCAGCATAGACTTCCTAGAGAAATATAAGTGCAAATCTACTAGAAGGCAATATGAGTCATCTTGGAGAAAAAGGGTGGCCTTTGTCAAGGCGAAGAATCCGCAGGAGATCTCGACAGACTTCTGCTTATCTTTCTTCATCCACCTCCATGGTCAAGGGTTGGCAGCTAACACGGTTTCAGCGTGTAAGTCTGCTTTGACAAGACCCATTCTATATGCCTTCCAGGTCGACCTAGGTAACAAGATCTTTAATAAAGTTCCGAAAGCCTGCGCTAGGCTCAGAGCTTCAGCACCTCCAAAGCCCATTTCATGGTCTTTAGACAAAGTTCTTCATTTTGCTTCTCTGTTGAGCAATGAGGAGTGTGTGCATTAAAGGATTTGACACAAAAAGTAATTTTCCTATTTGCACTCGCGTCCGGGGCCAGGGTTAGTGAGATTCTAGCCCTCTCGAGAGAGGCAGGTCGTGTTCAGTTCCTGGATGGGGGAGAACTGAACCTGTTTCCGGATCCTACGTTTCTCGCCAAGAATGAGTTACCCACCAACAGGTGGGGTCCCTGGAGAATCTGCCCTCTGAAAGAAGATGCATCTCTATGTCCAGTAGAATGCCTAAAGGTCTATCTTCATAGAACTTCAGACTTCAAGGGTGGTCAACTATTCAGGGGAGAAACATCAGGCTCAAATTTATCTCTGAATCAACTCAGAGCGAAAATCACATATTTTATTCGCAGAGCGGATCCTGACAGTACACCCGCAGTTCACGATCCGAGGAAAGTTGCCTCATCCTTAAATTTCTTTAATTGTATGGATTTTGAACATTTCCGTTCATACACTGGCTGGAAGTCTTCCAGAGTGTTCTTTCGCCACTATGCGAAGCAAGTAGAGGAACTAAAGAGATCTGTGGTAGCAGTGTTTAACTCTGCGAGGAACAGTGGTTTTAATTGGGACGATTAATTCCAGGGTGAGTGTGTACTTACATACTGTACTACAAACTAAGTGAGGGCACTGAGTTGCCCACGTAGACTGTTCCATTTCCAAAGGTGAACCTTGTATAAGTGCAGACATGTGTGCCGAGCGTTTCTAACGCTAATGTGTTTGATTTGTAATACAGACTTTTACGACTTTGATACCTCGGTATCTTAAAAGTGGCATTTAATGTTTTTTCTTTCAGATAAACAAGTTCTGTTTACTATCATACTTATGCTTAAAGTTTTGGGTTATCCTCTTCTTATATATATATATATATATATATATATATATATATATATATATATATATATATAATTGTTGTTAACCTGTCTATTTATTGTCTGTCAATAAATTTGTTCTTGAGAACCTTGCGTCTCCTTCACCTGTGTCAATTTATTGGTATAATTGAGCATTCATTCTATGTACCTTATCTGGAATAATTCTAATAGAATTGTTCCTTTATGCAAGCTATGTTGCATTGGTTTTCCTCCTATGCGGATATAAACCTTTGTCCAATACAAGTATTGTGCGGAGAACTGGTCGATATTTCATATTGACACAGTGCTTCTTTACAAACTATGCTTTACTTAATATAGGGTGAGACCACTATATTAGCTTGCCTGGTATTCATACATAGGTATATGTACTCTTCGAGACTTTTCCAGAGTCTAGTAGGACTCTTCCCTGTAGGGGGCAGGAAGCTCTAACATGGTTTATAGTTAGTTGAAAAGATGTATAACGGTAACATCTTAGGTCTCTAGGTCTAGTCGACCGGGAAAAATTACCTCCGGGGAGTACGGCACGTTCTGAGAATCCACAGATACAGTAATGCTCTGGTATACTTCCATCAGGACGACATGGCTTGAGCCCAAAAAACGGATTTTGAGCGAAGCGAAAAATCTATTTTTGGGTGAGATGGCCATGTCGTCCTGATGGACCCGCCCTTGCCTTTCTAAGAAAGGGCTGTAGGACCCCTCCCTACATACAGTATCTGTAGCACCTCGTGTACGCTACAAGGAATACAGATGGCGCCAGGATTGGCGCCAGGCACGCTTACGAAACGGGAGATAGGGAGCCTTGGGAGTGGCTCCCCCTTTTTCTTTCCCGATTTCGTTTCTTGGCAATTGCCCCCTGCGATACGAAATCTCTGTTCGGGGTGCAGATTGCCATGTGGCGTGTCAAGAATACGTCCTCTGATATGTCGCGATATCCCTTTCACGAGGGATATTCGCTCCAGGAGTTAGAATTCTGGTACCTTAAGGTAAATTCTCTGGGAATATCGCCGTAGTTGTAATATACCCTAGGAAGCTACCCAATAGGAACTTCCATCAGGACGACATGGCCATCTCACCCAAAAATAGATTTTTCGCTTCGCTCAAAATCCGTTATATATATATATATATATATATATATATATATATATATATATATAAATATATGTTAATATATATATATATATATATATATTAATATATATATATATATATATATATATATATATATATATATATATATATATATATATATTATTACTATCCAAGCTACAACCCTAGTTGGAAAAGCAAGATGCTATAAGCCCAGGGGCCCCAATAGGGAAAAATAGCACAGTGAGGAAAGGAAATAAGGAAATAAATAAATGAAGAGAACAAATTAACAATAAATCATTCTAAAACAGTAACAAAGTCAAAACAGATATGTCATATATAAACTATTAACAACGTCAAAAACAAATGTCATATATAAACTATAAAAAGACTCATGTCCACCTGGTCAACAAAAAAGCATTTGCTCCAACTTTGAACTTTTGAAGTTCTACTGATTCAACTACCCGATTAGGAAGATCATTCCACAACTTGGTAACAGCTGGAATAAAACTTCTAGAGTACTGCGTAGTATTGAGCCTCATGATGGAGAAGGACTGGCTATTAGAATTAACTGCTTGCCTAGTATTACGAACAGGATTGAATTGTCCAGGGAGATCTGAATGTAAAGGATGGTCAGAGTTATGAAAAATTTTATGCAACATGCATAATGAACTAATTGAACGAACGACGGTGCCAGAGATTGATATCTAGATCAGGAATAAGAAATTTAATAGACCATAAGTTTCTGTCCAACAAATTAAGATGAGAATCAGCAGCTGAAGACCAGACAGGAGAACAATACTCAAAACAAGGTAGAATGAAAAAATTAAAACACTTCTTCAGAATAGATTGATCACCGAAAATCTTAAAAGACTTTCTCAATAGGCCAATTTTTTGTGCAATTGAAGAAGACACAGACCTTAAATGTTTCTCAAAAGTAAATTTGCTGTCGAGAATCACACCTAAAATTTTGAAAGAGTCATACAAATTTAAAGAAACATTATCAATACTGAGATCCGGATGTTGAGGAGCCACCGTCCTTGACCTACTTACAATCATATTTTGAGTTTTGTTAGGATTCAACTTCATACCCCATAATTTGCACCATGCACTAATTTTAGCTAAATCTCTATTAAGGGATTCACCAACCCCAGATCTACATTCAGGGGATGGAATTGATGCAAAGAGAGTAGCATCATCTGCATATGCAACAAGCTTGTTTTCTAGGCCAAACCACATGTCATGTGTATATAGTATGAAAAGTAATGGGTCAAGAACACTACCCTGTGGAACACCGGATATCACAGTCCTATACTCACTATGGTGCCCGTCAACAACAACTCTTTGAGATCTATTAGTTAAAAAATCAATAATAACGCTAAGAAACGACCCACCCACTCCCAACTGTTTCAGTTTGAAAACAAGGGCCTCATTATTTACACGGTCAAAGGCAGCACTAAAATCAAGGCCAATCATACGCACTTCCTGACCAATATCAAGGGACTTCTGTAAGGCATTAGATATTGTAAGAAGGGCATCACATGCTCCAAGGCCTTTACGAAAACCAAATTGCAAACTAGGGAGTAGATGATTACCTACAGCAAACCTATTAAGACGTTTTGCCAGAAGACGTTCAAAAACTTTAGATAATATGGGAGTTATGGAAATTGGGCGGTAATCAGTGGGACTTGAGCTACCACAAACACATTCCCATAGAGGAGTAACATTACCAATTCTCCAACAAATTCTAAAAGCTCCTCTTCTTGTTAACTTGCGCAAAATAACAGATAACTTTGGAGCTGAGAAATCTGCTGTCTTTATAAAAAAACAAAGGAAAAATACCATGTTTAGCCTCAGGAAAACAGGAATGAGGAAGTTCAAGTT
>NC_090735.1:51655994-51660994 GCF_036898095.1 Palaemon carinicauda
CGCCTTAAGATTATCATTTAGAGAATGAGATAAAAACTATAACTGCTCAAGAGGTCCCCTGGTTCATCGGTGTCCGATTCATCAAGGTCCAGACCAAGGATTGATTTCCGATTTGTGGTCAGGTGGGCGTTCCTGATTGCTTTTGCTGCTGAAATTGCTGTGCCTGAGGCGGTGGTGGGGCAGCTGGCATGATTGGTTATTATATTTCCTAGGTTGATGTAATTATTTTGCTTTGTGTTAATGTTTTGGTAAAAATCCTTTCACTTATAGTACAATAAGTATTTATAACTGATGTGTTTCTAATGAAAATAATAATAATAATAATAATAATAATAATAACAATAATAATAATAACAATAATAGTTTTGAATTATTTTTATTGATTATACAATAATTATCGATAAATGAAGTGTCTCTAATGATAATAATAACAACATTAATAATAATTATTTAAAAAAAATTTTAATTATTTTACAATACCTATCGATAAATGATGTGTATATATAATAATAATAATAAAAATAATAATAATAATAATAATAATAATAATAATAATAATAATAATAATAATAATAATATTTTCATTTTGAACCCTTTTAAAAATCCTCATTATTATTTTTTTTATCAGCAAAAGATTTATATATCGGAGCTTTGGCATTTGTCGTTTCTTATCAATCTAGAAAAAGAAAAGGAATGATTTAATATCATTTGAAATTAACTCTGGTTAAATCCATTATATCGGAAAAAAAGATAAATTCTTTTACGCGTTTTCTCCCATTTAATGTTTCGTTGTAATCAACCCAGGAAGTTTGTTTCACCGCTCTTTCGTACATAAAGTGTCAACTGAAATTTCTGGAGAGTAATTGTCGAGAACATGGTCTGTATATATATATATATATATATATATATATATATATATATATATATATACACATATATATATATATATATATGTATATATATATATACACATTTATATATATAATATATATATATATACATACATACATACATACATACATACATATATATATATATATATATATATATATATATATATACATATATATATATATATAGTTATATATATATATATATATATATATATATATATATATATATTATACATACACTTGATTAATAATTAAAAGATGAAATAATGGCAGACATGATACAATTAAAATAAAAACACGTGTACTTACATGGATAGAATTCTAGCATCGTCCAAGGGAGCTCTTATGCTAGAAGCGACTGGTGCACGGGAGTGCCTCTGAAAAAAAGAAATGATTTAAGTAATTAATTCGGTTGAGAAAACATTGAAAAACTGTAATCATGGCAGGTTTAGAGACAATTCTGTTAAATCACTCACATGCTAGAAACCTCCCAAATTTTTTTACTATTGAACTATATATACTTTAAGATAATATTATTATCTAAAAAAGTTAAAATACTGATAAACACGTGTAAGGAAAAAATAGAATATCATTGAAAATTATTATTATTATTATTATTATTATTATCATTATTACTTGCTAAACTACAACCCTAGTTGGAAAAGCAAGATACCATAAGCCCAAGGGCTCCAACCAGGAAAAATAGCCCAGTAATTATCATTATTATTATTACTTGCTAAGCTACAACCCTAGTTGGAAAAGCAGGATGCTATAAGCGCAGGGGCTTCAACAAGGACAATAGCTGTGAGGAAAGGAAACCAAGAAAAAGAAAATATTTTAAGGAGAGCAACAAGATTAAAATAAATATCATATATAAATTATAAAAACTTCAACAAACCAAGAGGAAGAGAAATAAGATAGAATAGTGTGCCCAGGTGTACCCTCAAGCAGGAGAACTCTAACCCAAAAGACAGTGGAAGACCATGGTACAGAAGATATGACACTACCCAAGTTTAGAGAACAATGGGGTGATTTTGGAGTGTCCTTCTCCTAGAAGTGGTACCTACCATAGCTAAAGAGTCTCTTCTACCCTTACAAAGATAAAAGTCGCCACTGAACAATTACAGTGAAGTAAGAAGGATTGTTTGGTAATCTCAGTGTTGTCCGGTGTATGAGGAGAGAGGAGAATGTATAAATAATAGGCCAGACTATTCAGTGTGTGTGTAAGCAACAGGAAAATGAACCGTAACCATAGAGAAGGATCCAAAGTAGTACTATCTGGCCGGTCAAAAGACCCCATAACTCTCTAGAACATTAACATTAATATAATTCTTTTATGTATAAACTATGAAAACTTCAAAAAAAAAAAAGAGGTGACAACTAAGATAGAATATTTTGCCCGAGTGTACCCTCAAGCAAGAGAATTCTACCTAAAGACAGTCGACGAATGCATATTCCTGAATTCAGGATCGAAAACCAAAAAGGATAAAAGTGAATAAAAAAGAGGAAGAAGAAAAACTCATAACTAATTTTCTCAATTCATCTAACTTGCCCTACTTCGGATTATCTTATCTACTGCATATCGTAAAAACAAGCCATATTCATGCTTTAATAAGTTACCAGGAGATAATGTAATGTTGTTAGGTTCTTGAAATATTATATTTTGATTGTTTACTGTCCTCTTGTTGCTTATTTTTTTCCTTGTTTCCTTTCCTCACTGGGCTAGTTTTCTCTGTTAGACCCCCTGGGTTTATAGCATCATGCTTTTCCAACTAGGGTCATAGCCTAAAAATAATAATAATAATAATAATAATAATAATAATAATATGTATTATTTTATCCTAATTATAACCAAATCAACTTTTTCCTTATCACTCGTAATACCTATCATTTAAATTAAAATAGAAGATAAAAATTTTACCAGTCCGAGACAAGGAGAAGACAAAATCCATTAAAGAAAATTCCATCACGACAGCACACACTCTCCCGTACCTTTACTGCCGGCTTCGGTATTGAATTTCGGAATTCACGTGGGCCATAACTATTGAATTTGGAATGCGTGTAAGTGACGGCAAAAGATAATATCATAGTCTCTAACACTGCTCTTCTGAAAGTTTAGAGGCCATTAACCATGAAGCTTGGAAATGAAAGCAGAGAGAAAGTGTTTGTTAAAACATTTCCTCCCGTTATTATTATTATCATTATTACTAGCTGAGTTAGTTAGAAAAGCAGGATGCTACAAGCCGAAGAGATCCCGCTGGGAAAATAGCCCAGTGAGGAATGGAATTAAAGAAATAAATAGACTAAATGAGAAGTAATGCATGAAAATATAAAATATCTTGAAGATCAGAAACATCGTTGAAATAGTTTTCTATTACGCTGCTTTCATAAAAATTATTTTTCATTATTTACCAAAATATAAGTATTAAAGCATTTAATGTTTACATAGACACAAGAACACAGATATACATACACAAACTGATATAGATTTAAGTATACTTCAGCCTAATAGAGAGTAGGTTAATTAGGAATATTTTATTTATTTGTTTATTTTTTTTAAAGCAAGTTGTAATATCGAGAATAAACGGAATATTGGTTCATCAATAAATAAGTTTATGTAATGGAACAACACCAAATTAATGTAAGGTGAAATTTCATACAACCGCATGAAATTAGTTTTATAGAAACGTAACATTTTAAGCTTTATAAGATATAACTGAGCACAATATCATGGGATGTATAACTATAAAAGGTAAGTGATTCATAAATAATAAGATTTTAATATATTGATATTAATAATTCAGTTTATGGTGCAATACTGAAAAAACACGGTTTTTCAGAACAAAATAACTTCAACGACTATATCGTTTGTCAGTTACTTACTTTATATTTAAAAGCATGGATTGTTCGTATTTTACCAAGGGATAACGTATGGTAATATTGAAAAAAAATAAGGCGGACGAATGTTAAATGTATTTCATAAAGACATATATAGTATATGTGTATAATATATATATATATATATATATATATATATATATATATATATATATATATATATATATATATATATAGTCTAGTGTATACATATGCAAAATATACATATATGCATATACACACACGCATACATACATATATATATATATATATATATATATATATATATATATATATATATATATATAATATACATATATATTATATATATTATATATATACATATATATATATATATATATATATATATATATATATATATATATATATATATATATATATATATATACAGCTTAAGCATATAAAACGCCTACTTCCGGAGGAAGTATATGAAAACAATAATATAGAAATATGAGTTTTAATAATATTATCAAGTGACAGATTTTTTTTTTACCCGGTTTACCTAGGTTTCTTGTTTTTTTTTTTCTAACTATATTAGTTGTTTTATTCCGTCAAGACACTGATTACAAATTATAATTCGGATCACGCACAAATTATAATAATAAGTTATATAAATAAAAGGATTTCATTATTGCTGGACTACCCGACATGCAACCAATCAAAATTAACCCCAAAAATAATGAAAAATAAAATAATATCAATGGTAACAAGAGAATCAGATCCAAGTCCATGGTGCAGAAACGTTCGCGGATAATGGATTGAAAGTCATATGATGCATCGCTCTTCAAAACAACACTTTCGCGTCTTTTGTAGTATGGGAAATTCTGTAGAATTACTCGTAAAGCATTTTAGAAACCATCCCTCTGATTCTATGATGCAACAAAGCAAAAGGTGGTTTTGGCATCTGGGATTTCGAAGCGATCTATTGAAGGATCAACGTACGCTGTTAAAAATTTGCATTAAAATACGGAATATCTCTGGCAATATAGTGTCTAGAATTTTTACCGTTTTAACAACGATTATTTTGACGTGAAGGTCATGTTACGGTTACCAACCCGTGAAAGATAATAACAAAGTAAGGTACAATTACGGTCGCCTGTATTTTACTGAAATACGGCTGAGAATAGTATATTTTTATGGAGAATTTCCTATAAAAATTACGGGTTTTTCTAACATTGTATGCTATTTGTATAGTAGATATGGTTAGGA
>NC_090735.1:51670994-51693494 GCF_036898095.1 Palaemon carinicauda
AAACATGATACACGGTAACTGTACACACCAAATAGCGCGGCAGCATTTTTTCTAGTACCTAAGAACGGTTGACAACAACGGCTTGATTGGCCGAGAGAACGGTTTAATGCACCTGCTTGGCTGCTTTCATGTAACCTGTCTCCCCATTGGCCACTGACAAACTCACTCACCAATGCTCGATGCTGATAGGTCGAGGCGATGGGGAGGGCGTTTAAAATTCGTGGGAATCATGAAAGATTGTACCTTATCCTTAGAAAATAAAATTCTATTACAAAACAGGTAACCCATAAGGTAGGAAATACACCAAATAATCGTTTGAACCCTTATTTTTACATCTCTCTATGCTGCTTTACCGATTCATGAATAATAATTTCGATTATTTGTAATATGTTCATGCAACTATAGCGCATTCGGTGCTACTTCGGCTGGACACATGCGTCTCATAGATCTCGTTAACTATGCAAAATCTACATTTTATATTGTGATCCACAAGGAAAGTTTCTCTTATATTGAGCAAAGTAAAACTGAATTTAGCGATTAATTAGATTATTGAAAGAACCACAAAATAATCGCCACACGTAGATCTACTGTAATTCCCATTTTCTATAGGTGCACCAAATTATTGCGTGGATATACATATATTTTTCTTGTAAATAACAATCCAACCCATCCTATCATCAATATATTCTTGTGTGTGTGTGTTGCGTGTGCGTGTGTGTGCGTGTGTGTGTGTGTGTGTGTGTGTACAGCCAGACATAAATATTGGAAACCAAGAGTGGAAATTGATACTTTTTGGAAAAAACTGTGCGCACCGCAACTGATGGCTCCATCTTAACAGATATATAAAGGATTTTCCTCCCTTGAAAATGTTATTTAATATAGTTTCATATTTTACGTTATTTGATAAAGCCAAACAGTCCTTTATGTAGTCTTCATAAGAAAATCTTATAGCATAATACAAGTATCAATTTTGAATTCCATACAAAAAAGTAAAACCACGAGATGATTCCTTAAATTGAAATCTCTCATAAATATCATATGGACTAAAATAATCCTGGTCTCTCGTATGAGTTTCAAAAGGATAATAAACTTACTTCGTCAATTTAATCTGTGATTTCAATAAAAAGGAGGTTGTTTCGATGGAGAAATTGGTAACCTTTTGTACTGGTGATAAGAAATTGACCTTAAATTTACTTCTATATGTTCGTATGTGATTGTGGTGGCATATTGGAAACGTCCCTGCCTAGCGATCTGGTGTACGGGGGTTCGAGACCTGCACAAGCTCGATAGTTTCTTGTACTGTCTCTCCAAACTTGTGAGTTAGGGATGGGGATGCTTATAGATCTACCTACTGAGTCATCAGCAGCGATTGCTTGGCCCTCCCTGGTCCTACCTTGGGTGGGGAGGGGAGGGGACTTGAGCGCTATTTTTTATAGTTTATATATGAAAGATTTATTTCAATCTTATTATTGCTTTTAAACTTCTCTAGTAGTTTTTCCTTATTTCCTTTCCTCACTAGGCTATTTTCCCTGTTGGAGCCTTGGGTTGATAGCATCCTGCTTTTCCAAATAGGTTGTAGTTTAGCAAGTAATAATAATAATAATAATAATAATAATAATAATAATAATAATAATAATAATAATATATGGCCAGTGTCTAGGGTATTGCCTTTATAACATACTGTACAGTCTTGTCTTTAAGAATAAATGTGGGTACAGTTAATATCAAAATCTTATTTAAATGAACATTTTAGAGTACTACTTCATAAAAAAACGAAATATCCAAATATTTACAGAGATGCCTAAGTATTTTATCACAGAAATAGTTATAAAATAAAAATTTAAATAAACTTATATGAAGAAAGCCAAAGAATACAGCACCCAAGCTATGAAATAAATATACGGCAAATAGAAAAAAAAAAAAAAAAAAAACAATATTACCTTGTATCTTGTGATGGATATTTTCTTTGAAGCTGCCAAAGGAAAAAATAAAAACTTTCAAAGAACATCACACTCAAAACAGACAAATATTGATAGGCCAAAGAGAATAAGACAATGCGGTAAAGCATCAGACTATGGCTATCTAAAGGTTTAAAGGTTGCTCATGAATGGCAGAGACAAAAGACAGTGACAATGCCATGAAAGGACAATGTAATAGAGACTAACCATATCTGCATATGACCAGCGTCCAAGCCTTCTCTCCACCAAAGCTAGGACCAGGGAGGAGAAAGCAATTGCTGCTCATTAAGCCTACTCAGCATGTAGACCTATAAGATCCCCCAATCGCCCCATTCTTAGTTCACAAGGATGGAGAGGTTACAGATACTGCCAGCAACTATCGACTTTGGACGGGTCTCGAACCCTAATCCAGCAAATCGCTAGTCAAGGACCTTTTCAATAGGCTACCACAACCATAAAAGGAGATAATGTAGTCATATATTACACGTACAACAATGGCGTGTCGCCAGATTATAAAAATCAATGAATCAATTAAGTTTAATTATATTTAGCCAGGGAAGCCCATACTAGGTTGGTTTGCTGTGAGCGATTTTTTTTCTGAGTAGGTGCGAGAGTATTATTACTCAAAACCTTAAAGTAATCACAGCAAACATCTTGATCTTTTACTTCACTAATCAAAGCGTAAACTCTTGAACTGAAATGAGAGAGAGAGAGAGAGAGAGAGAGAGAGAGAGAGAGAGAGAGAGAGAGAGAAAATTTGATTAATGTAATAGTTCTATTAAACAACCGCAATTCTATTTACGCAAAAGTTTACACAAAGCATTAGATTTCTTTTCACATCTTTACAATTGGGATAAATACTTAAAATATACAACTATAAATGGAGTCGTTCCTAGTCCACTGCAGAATAAAGACCTCAGACATGTCAATTCATGTCTGGGGTTTAGCCAGATTTCATCACCACGCTGTCCAATGCGGATTGGTGATGGTGAGATACTTTCGTCTGATCGCTTACAGCAAACCAACTTAGTATAGGTGGCCCTGACTAGTACAGCTTTGCTGATCATGGCGATCCCTTAATCCTTTCAGCACGTTAAGGTATCCCCACACAGAAAGGGTAAAATATACAATCCTTATGGATATATAGACTTTGTGGTAATCATTTTTAACACCTTTGATAACTCCGACCTATGTAATAAGATAAGCTATCTCTGAACACGTTGACCTAAATAGATTATCCGATAAACTTCACTGCACGATTGGATTTACAATCAAATCTCTTTAATGGATTATTCCTGGTTATGAAATAAATCCCCTTTAAGCATTTTAGTATTGGTTTTAAAGTTGCTTCTATCGTCAATATGTAATATAGGTAAAATTATATGTTAAATACATGACCTAAGAGGTCAATATGGAAGAGGAGCGAGTGTGAGAAATGCATAGTCATGTCATAACCAGGATGCTAATGCCAAACCTCAGCAATGTAACATTTTTATGAAGAATAAACACAAATACGAATCGTGAGAATGAGTTGTGTCGCCACCAGATGCAGGTGTCTTCCTATATTAATGTTTAGTTTACATTATGTGTTTAAATGCTGAGATAACTGACTATACGATATCTTTGATATCGATATTTTATCCAGTTCTTACTTAGATGTCATACGGAATGGTCATCCGACCAACCCATCTATACTCCTGTGATGGAGATGTTTATAACTGTTTTTAAAGGAATAAACTATTTTAAAGTTAACTTACCTAGACTTACTTGAAGATGTAACATACCAAGTCTAATATACAACACATTGAAGATGACATTTGATGGGAACCCGAATGTGTGTTAATAACAGTATCACACCAATAAATGGTGGCAGCGAATAAAACTCTAAGAACCAGAGAAAGATCTTCAAGAAATCAACAGTAATGAATCTACAGTTTTGACTAAGTATCTACGTCCACCGAAGAAATGAAAACATTTAATGCCAACAAATAAATGTTATACAAACTGAGGGAACTGGATCTTCAATCAACATCCTAAGAAAACCAAGGACTGACATTCAATGTTTACTAAACATTGAAGAAACATATCCAGGAAGCACTACATTCAACGGAAATCGGACCGAAAACATTCACCCAAACATCAATAAGAAGAAACAATCCAGTGAGAGAGAGAGGAAATGACGACATCACCCTACGCCCATATAAACCGAAGCAAAGTACATTTCTTTATTCATTTCAGTTTTAGACAGTGAAGTGTAGTTATCACGAGTCAATCGTCCATTATTGCTGGGGTGAGTTGTTTGTTAATCTTCATTTTTCCTTTCATTAAAGGAAACTGTATTCAACTTCGAATTCTCGTCGAGAATTTTTTTCTCTCTCTCTGTGCTATTTCCGTTTTCTTTCAGAAGTTCTCGGGAAATATCTTTATATTCCGTTTTCTTTCAGAAGTTCTCGGGAAATATCTTTGTATTCCGTTTGCTTTCAGAAGTTCTCGGGAAATATCTTTGTATTAGTATCATTGTTTTGGGGGATTTTGTTATAATCTTTATTATATAGTGCTTATGCGTTTACGCAGTGGATGTCTGTATTCATATAGATATTTTGATAGGATTGCAAGGAGTCGTAGAGATAGAAAAAGAAGTAAAGTAAACATGACGCCTTTCTTAAGATTAATCTGTTTAACTTGCATGACACTTATGTTGCCTGAAGCTTTAGTGCGGTGTTTTGATAAAAAGTTAACGCCAGCAAGTAAGGAATTGGATGTATATAAACAGATAAAGAAACATATGTCTAAGTGTCCTGATCTTGATCCCGTGTTTACACAAGTTTTTGCAAAGAATGAAACTAAGCCGCAACAAGTAAATGTAGTTCATAATAGTCAAGTTGCAGGAATGACGTGTTATAATTGCAAACGTCAAGGTCACTTGATTGCAGACTGCAGAACGAGATTCTGTTCGTTACATAACAGTTCTACTCATTCATATAGTCAGTGCTACTCGCGTAAGACACAACAGAATCCTAGAAATACACAGTCAAATCCACAGTCAGTTCCATATGGAAATAAAAAGAAAAATCCTCAGTTCAATAAGAAGAAACAGCCAAACGTCAATGTAGTTCAAAATCAGAAACAAACAAATAGTTCTTTGAATAACGCTGATCCTGGGTAGTCAAACCAGAACTCGCAAGGTCAGACTAATTTTCAGAAAGTGCAGAGCAAAGCAAATTCCACATAATTAACTCCAGTAGGGAAGAGAGTGATGTTGTGTCAAGGTCATTCATATCAACATCAGTAGTATTGAATAATCCATTTAATGTTTTACCAGATCATTGTGAGG
Organism: Palaemon carinicauda; assembly: GCF_036898095.1. Taxonomy (NCBI): domain Eukaryota; kingdom Metazoa; phylum Arthropoda; class Malacostraca; order Decapoda; family Palaemonidae; genus Palaemon; species Palaemon carinicauda. Next base: position 51,676,287 of record NC_090735.1, read on the forward strand.
CAATAGATTTTCCTATGAAATACACGACCGAATTAAATAAATCAGTGCATGCTCCCGTAGATTTGCAACGAATTCTACAATAATAAGCCAAAATGAGTTACGACCAACATTATAATGCTGTAAATTTAGAACATAGATCATTTACATTATATTTTGACTCTGGTAGTCCACGTAATATCATGGATTTGAGGACACATCATTTGTTGTTTTCGAACTTCCCTATAGAAAAGTCCGGAGTAAGGCTCTCGGGTATAGGAAATAATGAATTAAATGTAATAGGCATAACTCATGTTCAGTTCAAGGTCGGTAAGCGCACGTTTGCCGATACATTTGTTGTTGTACAAAACATTGATATGTATCCAGCTGTAATTATAGGATACCTATCTATGGGCAATCAAAACATTATCTTAGCCCCTGCCAAGCACGGCGTGTATATCAAAGGAAAATTCTATAAGTCTTCTAATACCTTAAAATCAGTTTTGGATAAAAAGGAGACGACAAATAAAACAGTGACGTACGTTGAAGAACCAATAACTTGTCTCACTAATAAAGAAATAATATATGCGACCCAACAGAATTCTCGTTCACCCGTAATATCATTTTGCACGCAATCTATCGAGCCGAACGTAACTTTGAATTTAATAGTGCAAATGAAGAGAACGTTACCGGGATCTGAAATATTAATCCTTTCCGACACTTTGAAAACTAACGGATTGTCCGTCACACAAGCTATTTATACAATAGGCTCACATCAACAATGTAATATTGAAGTCTGTAATCATTTAAATACCACTTTAGTAATTCACAAAAATAAACATCGTATTCTTACCGTTGCTGAAATCAATCACGCTCAATCAGTTGCGGATGAATCCCTTTTGCAATCTATTAAAAATAAAATTAGTAAAGACAATCAAGAAGAAAAAATTCAGCAGAAATTTTTTGGACTTTTAACTGAATATCATGATGTTTTTTCCACTACGGATGGATCCTTAGGAAAAACAGATGTGATCGAGCATCAAATAAGGTTAAAGGACAAGCAGAAAATTATCTATGTACCCTCGTACAGACTCCCTATGAAATTCCAGAATGAAATAAATGATGAAGTAGGTAAAATGCTAGAAGAAGGAGTCATTAGGAAATCGAACAGCCCTTATAATTTTCCATTAATAGTTGTACCGAAAAAAGATTGAACATGGCGTATCTGCGTAGATTTCCGTCGCCTAAATGAGGAGACGATCCCTGATCGATTCCCAGTGCCATGTACTGACGATATTTTATCTTTGTTAGGTCAGAATAAATATTTTACCAGTTTGGACTTACTTAAAGGCTTTCACCAGATATCATTAGAAGAAAATAGTATCCCATACACAGCCTTCAGCACAGCCAGGGGACATTATGAATTTTTACGGATGCCTTTAGGTTTACGTTGTGCTCCCATAACATTTACAAGAATGATTAACATAGTGTTTGGAGACTTGCTAGGGGATATATTGCATGCCTATATGGACGACCTTGTAATCTTTTCCAATACCTTAGAAGAACATCTACGTAAATTAGAACTAGTACTACAGAGACTAAGAGAACATAACTTAAGGGTAAAGATTAGTAAGTGTGAATTTTTCAAAACAGAATTAGTCTATTTGGGTTTTACGGTGTCAAGCCAATGTCTTAAAGTAGTCCATGATAAGGTGTCGGCTATCCGTAACTTTCCGATACCTACTAATGTCAAGGGAATACAGCAATTTCTGGGGTGTAGTGGATATTACAGGCGTTTTATACGCAATTATTCAATAATAGCCACTCCCCTAACTGATCTTACGAAGAAGGGCGTAGATTTCATATGGTCTGAGCAGCATTAACAGGCGTTTAATACCTTGAAAGATGAACTTTGTAGTTCTCCTATCTTAAAATTTCTTAACTTCGGTAAGGAATTCTTCATTGCAACAGACGCCTCAGACTTAGGAGTAGGTGGGGTATTGCTTCAGCAATATGAAAAACAATTTTTCCCGATAGCTTTTTATTCTCGAAAACTGAGAACTTCCGAAAGTAAGTATGCAGTAATAGACAAGGAAGGGCTAGCTATTGTTAATTCACTAGTGCATTTTAAGTTCATAATATACGGTTATCCCGTTAAGGTTCTTACTGATCATAAACCACTAACCGACTTCTTTAAAGGCTTCAGCCACAGCCCCAAACGAACTTGGTGGCATTTGATCATTCAAGACTTTGGCGCGAGAATCGGGTATTTACCTGGGAAAGCAAATATCATTGCTGATGCATTATCACGCAACCCGTGTCATCTTGTACGGAGCCTTTAGCTGAATTAATAGATATATCAACATCCATGCCTATTGTTAAAACGATATCTGAACAAGAAGATCTGGGCTGGAGCGCGGAATTATTACAGACTGAGCAAAGAAAAGATCAGAAATTAGAAAAAATTATAAATGCTTTGAAAGGCAATCGTAAGGAAAAGGAATATATAAAGTATACGCAGCAGAATTATATAATCAAAGACAATATTCTGTGTAGATCCGTGACAAGGAAAACCCGCAATACACCACATGTGACTAACGACCAGGTAGTGGTACCAATCTCACTTATATCCACTGTCCTAAATTGGTTGCATGCAAACCCATTGCATGGACACCCGGGGTTCTCATTAATGTCACAGAGAGCCAAATCATTGTTTTATTGGCATACGATGCTTATGTAATAAATGAAATAGTTAAGTTATTACATGTTTAAAACACATGACGTAATATGTCATTGTGGTTGAAGATGCTAGCGTGAGATTTGCTGTAGTCATATAAAATCATAAACAGGATGTACTTTGCAGCCTCGGCAATGTAACATTTTTCTGAAACGTTAACACCAATGCATGGTGTGTGAAAGATTGTGTCGTCACCGGATGCAGATGTCTTCCGAGAGAGAATGTAAAAGTTTCCATATTGTGTTTAAATGCTATGACAACTAAGCATACGATATCTGTGATATCGATAATTTAAGCAGTTCATATCTATACTTCACCTGAATTGGTCATCCGACCAAACCAGCTCCACTCCTGTGATGGAGATGTTTAACTCTGTTGTTTTTTAGAGAATAAATACTTTTAAAGTTACTAAGATGAACTTCATTATCAAGACTTAACATCTTAAACAACACATACTCAATGTGTGCTTATAAAATCAACAGATATAAAAAAAACACATAACTAATTGTCGCACTTGTCAGGAAAACAAAGGGCACACGAAAACACCTGTCAGCCTAGGGGCTTATCCCGTGCCCAATCAACCCTTTGAAAGGATACATTTAGATTTATTAACAGGATTTTACGAGTCAGACAGAGGAAATAAGCACCTCTTAGTAATTGTAGATGCTTTGACTCAATATACAGAAATAATAGCGCTTAAAACTAAAACTGCGATTGAATGCGCTAGGAAGTTTTACGAGTGTTACATTTGTAAACATGGAATTCCACACATGATAATCTCAGACTCGGGTGGAGAATTTAATAATCACTTTCTTACCTCATTGTGTGAATTCCTTAGCATAAAGAAAATCAATACTATGATTTATCACCCAGAGTCGAATGGGCTAGTGGAAAGAGCGAATAGGAAGGTTTTAAATATATTAAGAGTAACACTAGGGGGATCAGACCCCAACTGGGATATTGCAATACCTGCGGTACTGAGTACTCTGAATCATTCATATCATATATCAATTAAAATGTCACCGCACGAGGCATTGTATGGTACCCCAGTTAGAACGCCTTTCCATGTATTAACGCCTACAACTAATTTATCAAATCCTTTAGAAGAATGTATAAATGCAAGCAAAAGTTGTTTTGATATCCTTCGGACGAATTTAGAAGAATCACAAATCATAATGAAAAGGAATTATGATAAAATAGCGAAGCCAACTAAAACATATACCGTGGGTGATAATGTATACATACAGGTAAATGTACGTAAAGGACTCAATTATAAACTAACACCTAAGTTTGAAGGTCCATTTAACATTTTGGAAACATTAACGGCCAATAGGTTTAGAGTTCAAAACGTATCCCAACCCACTGATGAGAGAATCGTACCATTGGCTCACATAAGAAATTAAAATAAGAGGGAAAGAAGTGAGGGAAAAATTTTTATTTTTTTTTATTTTTGTGAACCTTATATGTTAAAAGTTTTTTCTTCTTAATACAGGAGTAATTACATATATTTTTCTCATTACAAGTTTCCAAGATGAAGTTTTTATTGTTAGGAGTGATATTGTTTGCTCAGACATTTTTCTCGTGTGGGAAGAGCTCTAAAACTAAAAGTATAGATTTTAAATATGGCACTATAGTAGAAAGACAAGAAGACGTTTTTATTACATCAAGTAATGTAGTTGTTGAAGTACGTATGCAAGCAATTTTTCTCCCAGAGAATGATGTCACTAGCTTAAAGAGCGCCATTTCAAGGTTTGCTGTTTCATTAAATGAAATGCATAGAAGACACTTTCCTTTTAATACAGAGAGTTCGCTTGCATCGACACTAAAAGTTGCAGAGATGCTATCCGACGACTTGCAAAATAAGACTTACGAGGCAGAATCATTGGCTCGTGACCTTTTGATGTGGACAGTAAGACACGATAACCTTGAAAAACGTAACCCGTTTATTTTTGCTGCACTAAACATCTTTGGTTCTATTGCAAGTTTAGGCTTAGGGATTTCCAATTGTCTTAAGATTAGTAATCAAAATAAGAAAATTGAGTTTTTGACTCATGAAAATGAATTGATTATGTCAGAACTAAGGAATCAGTTAGCTTCAATCAATCAAATTATGAGTTTGGTGAACGAACATTCTAGTAATATCAGTCAGATTATGGAAGTACAAGATTTGTTGGCAACGTTAACGTATTATGATTCAAAAATAGATCATATACATAAGAGAATTGCACATTTCATTGAGAAATCAAAAGACTATGTGGAAGCTATCACGTTAGCGACTGAAGGTGTACTGTCACCGCATTTGTTGCCAATAAGAGACCTAACGTTAATTGTGGAGAACGGGCGGGAGAAATTAGGTTATGTTCCCTTGTTAGACGCACGTAGGTTAGAATTTTATTACAGCCTAATTACAGTATGCGTTGAAAATCACAGGATTATGATTACAATTCCCTTTGATTCTTCCGATGCCTTATCTTACAGGATATCACCATTTCCGACTTTCATGACGAATCACTCAAATCCAGTAATATCCAGTTTGACAGGACACGTATTGATTTCCCCAGACAAGGAAACATATACAGTCATTAAAGACTTAAATCAGTTAACTCACTGTTCAGACGCAATGAATAAAAAAATATGTACAGCTGACTCCTTTGAATTCCATAAAAACTCAATGGATTCATGCGAGTTAGGTATAGTGCTAGACGGTGCTCTCTCCCATACACATGAAAATTGTCTGAAAAAGCTTTGTCCCTTTGACGATAATAAGTTCAATTGCAGACTGAACAACGGCTCGTGGATACCATACGACAAAGCCGGCTTCAATGTTTCATGCCCGGACAGATCCACGTCCTATTCCCAAATCTTCGTTGCAGCAGATGGTTGTATCGGTACGTCCCCGAATTACACGGTCCGTGGAATCAAGACTATCATCAGAGAACGGGCCTACTTCGCGAACTTCACGTGGTCGACTACAATTCCATCTTTACCTCTCCCATACAATGCACGTGTGGCTAAGCGGTTGATGAAATTAACCGAGATGGACCACCCGACACCGACTTATGCAGACCGTCGTTTCTACGTGTTACTAGCAGCAATCAGCGTTACGGTGATGATTTTTATCGCCGTTAACATCCTTGTTTGGCGTAGGTTAAGGAAGAATAAATTGGAGCTCAAACAGAACGTTTTGCCATGTCCAGACAAAACTCCTTATTCAATTCAATTTAAAGCCGTTTGAAACTGGCCCCTTCATTCGCTCAAAGGAGTAAAAATTGTCTTGGAAAAGTGTTGTGCACGAAAAGCAGTTAGTACGCTATTAATATGTAGTTGAAGAGACTATAGAACATTTGCATTTTAAAAACATTTTAAAAAAATTTAAAAAATAAATCATTTTTTGGGCACCTAATAAAATATATAAGCCCTAAATATTAAAATAAAGAATCTATGGGCATCTAATAAAAATATATAAGCCCTATATATATATATATATATATATATATATATATATATATATATATATATATATATATGTATATATATATATATATATATATATATATATATATATATATATACATATATATATATATATATATATATATATATATATATATATATATATATAAATATATATATGTACGAAACCGTGGTACGTGTACGTACCAGGAATTCATGTACGTACCAGGAATTCGTGTTTGTGGACTAAAAATTATATCTTTATCAAGGTAACAAATATTTTTTATTAGTTACCGTATTACAAAAATCTATATTTTTGACAAAGGTAACAACTATTCTTTAACATGTTACCAAATTATATGTATATCAGTATTTTTTTTTGTTGGTACCATATAATCGTTTGCTAGCAATGTACCATATATATGATCTGTATTTATTATGCATTTTTTTCTTTGTATTGACAATGTCTGTTAAGTATGCATTTTTTTTAATGTGCCTATTTGAACATTCATCCTTAATCATTTGCTTATGGCTAGAGTAAAAAAAAAATATACATATATATATATATATATATATATATATATATATATATATATATATATATATATATAAATATATATATATATATATATATATATACATACATATATATATATATATATATATATATATATATATATATATATATATATATCCAGTCACACTCCTAGTAAACATATTTTGACGTATTGTTAAATTTTCAAAAAAGGTAGCTGACCGAGCTAATGTAATATAGGTAAAATTACATGTTTAAATACATGACCTAAGAGGTCAATATGGAAGAGGAGCGAGTGTGAGAAATGCCATAGTCATGTCATAACCAGGATGCTAATGCCAAACCTCAGCAATGTAACATTTTTATGAAGAATAAACACAAATACGAATCGTGAGAAAGAGTTGTGTCGCCACCGGATGCAGGTGTCTTCCTATATTAATGTTTAGTTTACATTATGTGTTTAAATGCTGAGATAATTGACTATACGATATCTGTGATATCGATATTTTAGCCAGTTCTTACTTAGATGTCATACGGAATGGTCATCCGACCAAACCATCTATACTCCTGTGATGGAGATGTTAATAACTGTTTTTAAAGAAATAAACTATTTTAAAGTTAACTTACCTAGACTTACTTGAAGATGTAACATACCAAGTCTAATATACAACACATTGAAGATGACATTTGATGGGAACCCGAATGTGTGTTAATAACAGTATCACACCAATAATTACACTACTAATGTTAAAAGCATGAATAAAATAATTTTTCAATATATTGGCATACATGCATACCTACATACATACGTACATACAGATGTATAGACAGAGAGAGAGAGAGAGAGAGAGAGAGAGAGAGAGAGAGAGAGAGAGAGAGAGAGAGGGGAGAGAGAGAGAGAGAGAGACAGAATATAGGTAAAGTAAAAATGTTTTCTACTTGTCTCTATTAGTTTTTTTTCAAATTTAGTTGTAAAATGTACAAACTAAAGTCATTCACCAAAATATGTAAAATATTCATTGATAAACTTGTCCAAAATATGTAAAATGTTCATTGATAAACTAGTCCAAAATATGTAAAATATTCATTGATAAACAAGTTCGGATTCTAAAATACCCAAAATATGGTATGCATCTTAACAATTATGTTATACCTTTTTGTGTGATTAGTATTTAAATAAAATTTTAGTGATATGAAATTTGTTTTAATCCTACTTAGAATTATGTTAAATTAAACCATTTTTAAATTATATCCTGTTTATATATAATTAAACATCTTTCATTCCAATGCAGAAATGTCTTTAACCAACGAAAAATATAGAAATATTGAAAATCCAGCTAAAATTTAAAACTACGTTAATACATGAACAAGTAAAAAAATATTGCAATCGGTAATAAGTTTACACAAATGCATTTATTCCTGTTATCCTAAGAAGAAGGAGAAGGAGAAGAAGAAGAAGGAAAGGAAATCACTTTGAGTATTCACAAACAATTTCCTATTGAAATAGAATAAATGACAATTGAAATACAGAATTTACTCAGAAGTTCACATCGATAATCATACATTAAGAAGTTATTATCACTTATCAATTTAAATATGAACGAATTCGATAATAATATAAATGAAATAATCGTACACTAAGTAAAAAGATATTGTTATGAGAAAGATTATGCATCAAACGATTAAATATACAATAATCCATATAATTATATAATATCTAATTATTGGAAGATAATAAAGGAAATGTATTAGGTTCTCAGTGCCGGGAAGAGATGGAAAATAAAAAGAATATCAGTTTATACTTAAAAAGAATATCAGTTTATACTTTAACATCTTTTCGGTTACAAATTTCAGGATCTGTTTCCAATAACAGTTTAAAAAGTCCAAGATACAAAGAGTGAACCCCATTTTCAAAAGCCATCGTCGCGGGCTGAATCTAATAAAAGGATATTATAAAAAAAAATATAAAATGGATAGATATAGCCAGGAATGCAAATATTGGCTTTTCATTAAAATATCTGATAATGAATGTATTCATATAATAGTATTACTCTCTTGATTGTTTTGAGAGAGAGAGAGAGAGAGAGAGAGAGAGAGAGAGAGAGAGAGAGAGAGAGAGAGAGAGAGAGAGAGAGAGATCCGAATATAAAAAGCTGCAGGGAATTTGGTCCATAATATCGGCAAAAAGATGGAAATATCCAGGAATACAGATATTGCCTTTTCATTAAAATGAATGAATCTATATAATGGTATTACTACGTTGATTGTTCTTGAGATGAATAGTAATTATTTCAGGATGAATATCAATGAATAATTATTTCAGATTGAATATCAATGAATATTATTTTTTCATAAAAATATTTAAAAATATAATAGAATGAGCCCCTTAGAGAGAGAGAGAGAGAGAGAGAGAGAGAGAGAGAGAGAGAGAGAGAGAGAGAGAGAGAGAGAGAGAGAGAGAGAGAGAGAGAGAGAGAGAAATTGCCCCATAATTTCGGCGATTCGAGGCTCCCTTATAATTCATTACCACGTAAATGCGTCGTTCTCTCATCATATTGATATAGATTTCTCCAGTTATGATAAAGAGAAATTACAAGCAGGGTGACAAATACCATCAGATTTTCTTCATTATATAAATGACGATCTATTTTGATATTGTCATCCATCTTAAGATATTTTATGTTCTTTATTCCTTACTTCTCATATAGTTTATTTATTTCCTTATTTCCTCTCTTCACTGGGCTATTTTACCCTGTTGGAACCCTTGGGCTTATAGTATCTAGCTTTTCCAACTATGGTAATAGCTTAGCTAAGAATAATAATAGTAACAATAATAGTAATAGTAATAACCGATACTGAGCGGGTCGAAGGGAACCTCAGTTTAATAAGGAACTGGAGAATTACGACAACGCCAAAAATTCTTAAATTTATTTCCATCACCGAAAAAGAAACAACGTTTCAAACATCTCTGTGTTCATAATCATGTTCCTGGGTAAAATAAAGTAAAACAATAAAAAGCAAGCTGTACATAAATATTGTAAACAAATAAATTCTAAGTTAGAATGGGAAAAGGCATAATTAGGCAATCTTCAAAGGAAATCTAGAAATTTCTTGATTAAGTTGTGGCTTTTTAGATTTTATAAAAATTGGCTCTGCTATTCTTATTTCATTTTCATATGAACCTCTGTATATTATTGAAAAGTTGTCCAAAGAGAACGAACACTTACAATCCATTTCGCAATGTTCTCGTATGCTGCACTGTAAAGGTTTGGACAAGGCTCTGCCAGTTCGGCTGCTAATTCCCTTGTGATCTTGGTAGCGAGAAAAAATGCATTTTTTCGTGGAGCCAATATAAGCAACTTTTCAATAATATACAGAGGTTCATATGAAAATAAAATAAGAATAGTAGAGTCAGTTTTTATAAAATCTAAAAAGGCACAACCTAATCAAGAAATTCTTAGTTTTCCTTTGAAGATTGCCTAATTATGCCTTTTCCCATTCTAACTTAGAATTTATTTGTTTACAATATCTATGTACAGCTTGCTCTTTATTGTTTTACTTTCTTTTACCCAGGAACATGATTATGAACACAAGAGATGTTTGAAACGTTGTTATTTGTTGGTGATGGAAATAGATTTTAGTATTAATAATAATAATAATAATAATAATAATAATAATAATAATAATAATAATAAGAGATACAGTAAGTGTGCAATATGACTTAAAACGAACCTATCTCTCTCTCTTTCTCATATATATATATATATATATATATATATATATATATATATATATATATATATATATATATATATATATATATATATATATATATATATATATATTATATATATATATATATACATATCTATATATATAGCCTATATATATATATATATATATATATATATATACATATATATATATATATATATATATATATATATATATATACATACAAATCAGCTAAATAAATCAATTATTAATATTGACATGAACAACTTTAATTTTTGTTTTCCTTAATACCCTAATTGTTGTGTTGTGATTTCACCCCCAAAAAATGTTACCCTCAAATTATTTTTATCCACCTAAAAATAATGGATAAAGACAGAATGGAAATCTTACCCTCAAATACTTATATACATATATAGATAAATAGGTACATGCTGTACATAGCTATATTCACATACATTAAGGTATGTACAGAATGTATTGAAATCGTATAAATACGAGTTAGTCATATTCTATCACCTACATCCATTATAAAAATCATACAATACTCATCACATTCTTATGTATATACTGTATACATGCACACACACACACACATGTATATATATATATATATATATATATATATATATATATATATGTATATATATATATATATATATATATATATATATATATATATATATATTTCAAAAGGATAAAATTTTTATGAATTAATCAGACAAAAGATTTTGCTTCTTCACAAGAATTTAATGTGAAGAAAAATAATGATAACCAAAATGCAGATAAAGCAATGTAATTTTTAAAGCATTCAAGAAAACTTTCACCAAGATATAGGAAGAAAAAGTAAACTTTACAAAACTCTTCAGCACCATATATTAAAAACATAACCTTCAATAATGTTCCTATCGGCTTTTGATTGATGACACCGACGCTTGAATTTCCCTTGTGCCTAATTTTGAAATCCCTTATCAGCATTCTATTTTCCCGCGTCTTATCTTGAAACTTTAAGGGCGTAACTTTTGATATAGTAAACCTTATTATAAAGGATCTGCCATATCATCCCCTATCTGCACGGTTCCCGAAATCGAAGTTTGTCCTGCAGGACACCAAAGGAGATTGGTAATATACTCGAGGCGGGGCTTTTCTGTAGGCTTAAGATTCGCCTTTGATGTGAAGGAAGTTTTTGAAGGAAGTTTTTGTTAGAAGTTTCATGATTACATCTATAGGCGAAGAGGATTAGCCATAGGGTTAGATTTCATAGGGATGTATATATATATATATATATATATATATATATATATATATATATATATATATATATAAATTTATATATATATATATATATATATATATATATATATACTGTATATATAATCTCCTACGCCTGTTGACGCAAAGGTCCTCGGTCAATACTTCTCCATTCATCATCTCCTAGACTCCTACTTCACGCTTCTTAGTCCTCAGCCATGTAGGCCTGGGTCTTCCAACTCTTGTAGTGACTTGGTGGGTCTAATCAAATATTTGGTAAATAACAATCTCTGATGGGGAGTGCGAAAAGCATGACCAAACCATATCCATCTACCCCTCATCCACATATGGCACTCGAGTAATCTCTCTTATAGTTTCATTTCCATTCCTGTCCTGTCAGTTCGCTCCTAATGTCCTTCTCAAATCTACAAAATCTGTTGGATATTGTTTCATTGTCATAACATGACTCATGTCCATACAGTAACACTGACTTCACTAAATTGATGTATAACAAATGCAGCAGTATCTAGTCCTCTACTGGATAAAGACCTCAGTCGTGTTCTTAGTCATCTCTTGGCAATGTGGATTGGAGATTTTGGGAGACTTTAGTTTGATCGCTCACATCAAACCAACCTAGTATGGATGACCCTGACTATCACAGTTTTGCTGATAATGGCAATACGCAATCCGTTTCACCACATTAAGTTATCATTATGTTTAGCACAATTGTTATCATAGAGGAAGAAAGATAGTGTTAGTAAACAAATTATTAATCGAGTGGCTGCTTAGTTTCGCTAAACTTGAATGAAATTGAGTGAAATTGGCAAAAAGGTGTAACTTGAATGAAATTGAGTGAAATTGGCAAAAAGGCGTAACTTGAATGAAATTGAGTGAAATTGGCAAAAAGGCGTAACTTGAATGAAATTGAGTGAAATTGGCAAAAAGGCGTAACATTAAAATGCCTGTTACAACGGATGAACATAAGTCACACTGAGTACAAAATTCTGCGGCTTTATTCATTGAGGATAAGAAAGCAGCAACCAACACACGCAACGGAATCTACATCATTATTTTTCATTATTATTCGCCTAAAAGTTCTACGTTGCTGGATGTGTAAACAGTTGTCTGGGGCCACCCTGCAGTCACTACCCAAGGCCCATCATCAGCGTTCTAACTTTGGGTGAAAAGAGAAAAAAATACATCCAGCTCGCATGGATACCCTAATGAGGATTCCAGGAAAACTTTGGGATGGATTTTAGTTCTTATTACTACAAGGTATTACATATTTCAGAGAATTTAATTACTATTCCATGATATTTCGACTGTTACGGAAAAATAAACAGAATTAAAACATCAGGATCGCACTAATTTTTAAGACTTGAAAGATATTTATAGCTTATAATCTACATATAAGAAGATGGAGGAGTTTTTTTTTTAATTCCAATGACCAACAATTAACAAGAAATATTTATGAATTTAAACTCAAAGTTACATAGATGACCATAAGCAAAAACGTCATTTTCGATGTAAAATTTCATTGGCACAAGACAAGAACTAACAATTTGCATATGTGAACAAAGATCTGCATAATTAACATTTGTTGTGCAAAAAAGCCGTTGTTTCAGCAGTTAATTAAAAAATGTAATGAGCATCTATTTAATATTTCTTTTTGTGTTAAAATACATTCCACGACCAAGGTTGAAGGAATAATTTTCCCCTGGGAAAACTGTGTTCTTTATTACTCCATTAACACCTGAGTTATATCGTTGCTTTTTTTTTGTTATCTATGAGATGGAACATCTGTGCATCACTACTTAAAAACGGACTCTCTCTCTCTCTCTCTCTCTCTCTCTCTCTCTCTCTCTCTCTCATATATATACTGTACACACACACACACACACACACACACACACATATATATATATATATATATATATATATATATATATATATATATATATATATATATATACACTTCTTTTGTCTTTGTTAGTGATTTCAATACTCACCATAGGGAGTGGTTAGGTTCTATCTCTCCACTGACCCCCCTGGCGTTATAACAAGTAAGGTTGGTTCTCCAGTCCGGACATCTGACCATGCCTTTATTTCATTAGTAGTGAAGACTCCTGTAAAATTTATATGAAATCTCAAGCAGACTGGAATGGGATTTTGCTTGATCTTGTGCTTGAATTGGTCACAATTATATAGTAGTGTTGATCCTGTTGTCCCTTTGAATGAGAATCTAGTCAACATAATTGATAGGCGTATCCCTTCCCGTGTGCTAAGGTACCGAGTGAAGGAAAAACCGTGGTTCAATGATGAATGTAGACGTGCTTATTTGGAGAAGCAGGATGCCTATCATCTTTGGAAGGGTAAAAGATCATATTTGACTTGGAATAACTATACTCAACTTAGAGCTTTTGCTCAGTGTGTTTATGCTTCAACTGAAAAGGAATACAATTTAACCTTGAAAGAAACCCTTTCTGGCACAACTCAGGAACATAAATGGTGGTCTACCCTTGAATCTGTACTCTATGGTGTAGATGCAACAGTTCCTCCTTTAATTAAACCGGATGGCTCAGTCACTCACTGTCCAAAGGAAAAGGCAACCCTTTTGGCTGATGGTTTTGAAAGTAAAGAGAGTAATGCAAAACTTGAACTTCCTCATTCCTGTTTTCCTGAGGCTAAACTAACTAGTTTAGATCTGTTGGTGGACCTTGATGCTTATGGAGGTGTAGACCTAAATGGTATTTTTCCTATGTTTTTTATAAAGACTGCAGATTTCTTAGCTCGAAAGTTATCTGTTATTGTGCGCAAGTTAGCAAGGAGAGGAGCTTTTAGCACTTCTTGGATAATTGGTAATGTTACTCCTCTATGTAAATGTGTTTGTTATAGCTCAAGTCTAACTGATTACCGCCCAATTTCCATAACTCCCATATTATCCAAAGTTTTTTAACGTCTTCTGGCAAAACGTCTTAATAGGTTTGCTGAAAGTAATCATCTATTCCCTAGTTTGCAATTTGGTTTTCGTAAAGGCGAGCATGCTGTACAGAAATCCTTTGATTATGGTCAGGAAGTTCGTATGATTAGCCTTGATTTTAGTGGTGCCTTTGACCGTGTTAATCATGAGGCCCTTGTTTTCAAACTCAAACAGTTGGGAGTGGGTGGGTCGTTTCTTAGCATTATTACTGATTTTTTAAGTAATAGATCTCAAAGAGGAGTTGTTGATGGGCACCATAGTGAATATAGGAATGTGATATCTGCTGTTCCACAGGGTAGTGTTCTTGGCCCATTACTTTTCATACTATATACACATGACATGTGGTTTGGCCTAGAAAACAAGCTTGTTGCATATGCAGATGCTGCTACTCTCTTTGCATCAATTCCATCCCCTGAATGTAGATCTGGGGTTGCTGAATCCCTTTATAGAGATCTAGCTAAAATTAGTGCATGGTGCAAATTATGGGGTATGAAGTTGAATCCTAACAAAACTCAAAGTATGATTTGACCGTGCAAGAAATTACACGGAGGGGAAAGGCGCTCTAGCCTCACGCAAGAGTCTCATGGAAAGAAGGATGAAGATGGAGCTGGGCAAAATGCACAATGGCTGTAAAAAATGCCTCTCGAGAAAGAACTATCACCAAATAGTAAGCCTTGCAAGTAATTGAACAGGAGCCTAACTTGAAAACAGGGAGCACGCCAATGGGTGGTTTTGTAGGCTGTCTGGTTGCAATGCGCCAAAACAAGTAACGATATATATGACAACTGTGCTAGACAATAAAAAATGTAATCACAACTATGGGTGACCCTCTATGCTAGTCAAAAAATGGGATCACAACTATTGGTGACCCTCTATGCTAGACAAAATAAAATGGAATCACAATTATGGGTGACCCTCTATGCTAGACAAAATAAAATGGAATCACAACTATGGGTGACCCTCTATGCTAGACAAAATAAAATGGGATCACAACTATTGGTGACCCTCTATGCTAGACAAAATAAAATGGAGTCACAACTATGGGTGACCCTATATGCTAGACAAAATAAAATGAAATCACAATTATGGGTGACCCTCTATGCTAGACAAAATAAAATGGAATCACAATTATGGGTGACCCTCTATGCTAGACAAAATAAAATGGAATCACAATTATGGGTGACCCTCTATGCTATACAAAATAAAATGGAATCACAACTATGGGTGACCCTATATGCTAGACAAAATAAAATGGAATCACAATTATGGGTGACCCTCTATGCTAGACAAAATAAAATGGAATCACAACTATGGGTGACCCTATATGCTAGTCATAAGAAAATGGAATCACAACTATGGGTGAATATCTATGCTAGTCATAAAAATAATGGAATCACAACTATGAGTAAACCTCTATGCTAGTCATAAAAAAAATGGAATCACAACTATGGGTGAATCTCTATGCTAGTCATAAAAAAAATGGAATCACAACTATGGGTGAACCTCTATGCTAGTCATAAGAAAAAATGGAATTACAACTATGGATGACCCTCTATGCTAGTCATAAAAAAGGATGGAATCACAACAATGGATGAATCTCTATCCTAGTCATAAAAAAAATGGAATCACACCAATGGGTGAACCTCTATGCTAGTCATAAGAAAAATGGAATCACAACTATGAGTGAACCTCTATGCTAGTCATGAGAAAAATGTAATCACAACTATGGGTGAACCTTTATGCTAGTCATAAAAAGAAATAGAATCACAACAATGGGTGAACCTCTATGCTAGTCATAAGAAAATGGAATCACAACTATGGGTGAACCTCTACGCTAGTCATAAGAAAAATGGAATCACAACTGTGGGTGAATCTCTATGCTAGTCATAAGAAAAATGGAATCACAACTGGGGGTGAATCTCTATGCTAGTCATAAAAAAATGGAATCACCACTATGGGTGAGCCTCTATGCTAGTCATAAAAAAATGGAATCACAACAATGAGTGAACCTCTATGCTAGTCATAAAAAACAAATTGAATCACAACTATGGGTGACCCTCTATGCTAGTCATAAAAAAAAATGGAATCACAACTATGGGTGAGCCTCTATGCTAGTCAAAAAAAAAATGGGATCACAACTATGGGTGAGCCTCTATGCTAGTCATAAAAAAAATGGAATCACAACAATGAGTGAACCTCTATGCTAGTAATAAAAAATAAATTGAATCACAACTATGGGTGACCCTCTATGCTAGTCATAAAAAAAATGGAATCACAACTATGGGTGAACCTCTATGCTAGTCATAAAAAAAATGGGATCACAACTATGGGTGAGCCTCTATGCTAGTCATAAAAAAAATGGGATCACAACTATGGGTGAGCCTCTATGCTAGTCATAAAAAAAATGGAATCACCACTATGGGTGAGCCTCTATGCTAGTCATAAAAAAAATGGAATCACAACAACGAGTGAACCTCTATGCTAGTCATAAAAAATAAATTGAATCACAACTATGGGTGACCCTCTTTGCTAGTCATAAAAAAA
>NC_090735.1:51698494-51723494 GCF_036898095.1 Palaemon carinicauda
TATATACATATATATATATATGTATATATATATATATATATATATATATATATATATACATATATACAAGGTCTATAGATATAAGCCTTAATCTATAGACCTTGCATATATATATATATATATATATATATATATATATATATATATATATATATATATATATATATATATTACCTGGTCAGGTAAACTACAACCCTACTTAAAAAGGAAAATGCTATAAGCCCAAAGCGCTCCAAGAGAAAAATAGCCCAATGAGTAAAGGAAATAAATGAACGATATGAGAAGTAATGAACAATTAAAATAGCGTGTTTTAAAAAGCAGTAACAACATTAAACCAGATATTTCATATATAGACAATAAAAAGACTCATGACAGACTTATAAAAGTGCTGACCATAATCTTCATCACAAAAGTGAGTTTTCTTTCCCTAAAATTCCCATCAGGTCCAAAAGTTTCCTTCTGCTTCATCGGGATAATGATCAGGCGACCAAAAACCAAATCTCGTGACTTGGGCCAAAACTGCTAATAGGTCTTCGCAAGAAGTTCTAAAATCCAGGTCCCAAAATAGATCACGTTTTAATTTTCATGTAACTTCATTAAAATTCCTTCCTATGACTCTGTAATCCTTTTGGGGCGTGCCATGATCATGTAAATCCCCTGACTGGGATTAGTAATCCTTTTGGGGGGGGGGGGGTTAGGTCATATCAATGTTTCCAGATGCTTTAATTATTATTATTATTATTATTATTATTATTATTATTATTATTATTATTATTATTAGCTAAGCTACAACCCTACTTGGAAAAGCAACATGCTATAAGCCCAAGGGCTCCAACAATGAAAAATAGCCCAGTGAGGAAAGGAAATAGGGAAATAAATAAACGATATGAGAAATAATTAACAATTAATAAAATATGTTAAAAACGGTAACAACATCAAAACAGATTTTCATATATAAACTATAAAAAGACTTACGTCAGACTGTTCAACATAAAAACATTTGCTGCAAGTTTGAAATTTTGAAGTGCTACTGATTCTACTACCTGATTTGGAAGATCATTCCACAACTTGGTCACACAGCTGGAATAAAACTTCTTGAAGACTGTATAGTATTGAGCCTCATGATGGAAAAGGCCTGACTATGAGAATTAACAGCATACCTAGTAAGGGAATCTATGTTCTGATATTCTTCTTCTAATCTTTTGGTTCTCATCGGTAAATTCATTAAAATATTCTTTCCATGGAGCTTTTCTAATGTCTATTATCCTTCTCTGGTGACTGTTAATTCTTCCAAAAGACTTAGTATATACTTTACATCTTTCCGTGATAGTATTAGAATTCCTCAACGTCTTTTTTGTTACCCTCGTCCATAGAGAAAAATAGCTCAGTGAGTAAAGGAAATAAGGAAATAAATGAACATCAGTTACCAACATGATTTGTTTGTAAAATTCAATAAGCTACATTTCGTTACAAAATTTCACATTTTGTCCCTGTGACTAATTTACATTGTCTCGTGAAACAATTTATTTTTATCTGGCTACTTGGAATTTATTATTTATTTCAAATGATGTTTATTATCAGTTTTGTATTTCATACATCTAATTCCATTTTGATTTCGTGATGCCAATTTTATTTTCAAAATCGAAAAAGCAATCAGATCTTGAAGTACACGTCTTCACTATTCAAGACCTTTTTTCCTCTAGGTAGAGGGAACCTGATTTATTGTAGCGCAGGTCTAATTAACTACAGCTGTGGAGAGAAACCTGGTTGAGACAGTACATCAAACTGGATTTAATCTATCACAATCGTACTCCACTACGGTTATGATTGTGTACGTTAAGGTTAAAAAACTTATTTAATGCTTCAATCATTATTTACATTAAGGTAAACAATCCTGATTTGATGCCTCGCTAACATAACACATAACAGACATAGCCAATTTGATTTTTCAGAAATATAGTACGCTAATGTAAAAAAAAGAAAATCTGATTTAATTATTCTAGATGGAATAACCCAACAAATTAAAAAACTGATTTGATATCTCACTGATATAATTCAGAATGATAGAAAAGACTGATTTAATGTCCTGCTGATATAGTACACTAAATATGATTTATTATGCTACGTTCTTAATACACCAAGGTAAAGAACCCTCATTTAATCCCTCATAAGAGTGGCACACTAATGTAAACAAACGTGATATATTGCCCCATTAAAATTTAATAAATAACGCACCTTCATATATTGTCTCACACCTGTAGTACACCACCAAGATAAACAAACCTAATTTAAAGCGAAAGAACTTGTTTAACGACTTACAACTATATTTAAAGGAAAAAAAAATCTCATCTTGTCCCCAGTCTCCTTTCGTTGAAAAAACTGTAGCCTCAAAGCGGACGGAGAAAACCGTATTATCTCACATCGTTGAACAAAAGCGTAGACTGATAAACGTCAACTTTTGTGAGGTAAAAGGGATATCCTGTCACGTGTCTACTTTAATTATAAAAGCCGTGTGTCCTTTTTTATGTCATCCAGTGCATCCCCTAATTAAACTTTTATCCGAAGCTCTCCAAAGAATCATGAGGCTGGAATAATGAGGGGAAAAGAAAAACGTTCCTCTTACATAACGCGGCAGAATTTTGAGGAGTAATAACTAGGTAACTTTTAGTCGGGTATTTAAACCCTCAAAAACCTTTTTTTTTTTTTTTTCTGCACGGCTGAGTTACAAGCCTTTTTTACTTTTATCTAGTTAGTCTTTGCCTTAGCGATGTAAAGATGCGAGGTTCTTTGGCTTGATAAAAAGAGGAACATTGTTGAACAATGACTAGTTCGTTAGGTGATGTACATTTTGTTTTGAAGGTTTAGTTCAGAATAATTCAAATTTACAAACGAAAAGAAATCTCTCTCTCTCTCTCTCTCTCTCTCTCTCTCTCTCTCTCTCTCTCTCTCTCTCTCTCCCTCAAGACGATGTAACTTTGTTTTGAAGGATTATTTCCGAATAATTAAAATTGCCTAAGGAAAGGAAATGATTGAAATAGAAACTTCATTGTGCCAAGTCAATTTACAATCGCTCGATAATTTTTGTATTACACCTCAGTTATCATATCTGAAATGTACAAATATCTCTGAAAGGGATTTTCATAAGACATCCAAAAGGTGATGATATAAGATTTTGACCAAATGCATTTTTGGATCTACCAATATAAAAGTAACAGATTATTCCGTTATTAACTCCTCAGTATCCCACATAATTTTTATTATTATTACTTGCTGAGCTACAACCCTGGTTGGAAAAGCAAGATGCTATAATCCCAGGGGCTCCAGCATGGAAAATAGCCCAGTGAGGAAAGAAAACAAGAAAAAAAAAATTTTTAAAGAACAGTAACAACATCAAAATAGATATCTCTTACATAAACTATAAATTTTTTTAACCAAACAAGAGGAAGAGAAATAAGATAATATTGTGTGCCCGAGTGTACCCTCAAGCAAGAGAACTCTAACCCAAGACAGTGGCAGACTATGGTACAAAAGCTATGGCACTACACAAGACTAGAGGACAAGGGTTTGATTTTGGGGTGTCCTTCTCTTGGAAGAGCTCCTTACCATAGCTAAAGAGTCTCTCCTACACTTACCTAGAGGAAAGTGGCCACTGAACAATTACAGTGCAGTAGTTAACCCCTTGGGTGAAGAAGAATTGTTTGGTAATCTCAGTGTTGGCAGGTGTATGAGGACAGGAGAGTATGTAAAGAATAGGCCAGACTATTTGGTGTGTATGTGTAGGCAAATGGAAAATGAACCGTAACCAGAGTAAAGGATCCAATATACTACTGTCTGGCCAGTCAAAGGACCCCATAACTCTTTGGGTTGTATCTCAACGGGTGGCTGATGCCCTGGCCATCCTACTACCTACAATACGAGACTTTCCTCAAAATATGCCATAGGAAATTCGTAAGATCTCTCTTAAATAAATATTAAATTCTAAAAGGTTATAACAGTGTTTCTTTCTCAAGATGAACCCACTTAATTGGCAACCATCTTATCTCCCTTCCTCTTGTTTTTTTTTTAGTTTTTATAGTTTATGTAAGATAGATTTTTTAGTGTTACTGTTCTTAAAATATTTTATTTTAATTGTCCGTTACTTCCCTAGTATTTTACCGATATAATCTTCCTTAGCACGAAGATGACTAAATATATAGTAGTCCACATAATGAAAATTAAAAGATTATGTGTTTATGTAGAAATTCTCTGCTTTTTCGTCCGCCACTGGACCTCTTCATAGACCGTTTGTTATGAAAAGACTAAATACACATTTCTGTACATACAGAAAAGGCTTCGAATCATTAAAAAAAAAAAAATTAATAAGACATTATTTCCACCCAATAGGCAAAAATCTCTTAAGATGAGTATGAAACCAATAAAAGTTGAAATTACTAAGTAATAGAAAACAAGTAATAGCAACCTTGACAAGCACTTAAGTAGGGAAAAAACATTGACTAATATTTTAAAGTTTGTACTGTGTAAGATAAAAGGATGCCTTGAGATAAATTAAAATTCATATTCTTACTATGAAATATACAATGCTTCAATGATGTATCTCTTTATAAAATCGGTGTTTTTGAACAAAATTTGTGAATGTTGCCAATTAATTGGATAATTACATATATTATTATGCACACAAATGGTATTACTTTTGTTATGTTTTTATATTATACTTATGAATTAAAATTCGTTTAGCTAATGATTTCCCATATGGTCCAACTTAAAACATTCCACATCTACATGGTATCTTATAAACTATACCTCCATTACTGTCAACAACACTTTACTTTATATATATACTGTATACATATACATGTCCATACAGTATATATATACTGTATACATACACACACACACACACACACACACACATATATATATATATATATATATATATATATATATATATGTATGTATATATATATATATATATATATATATATATATATGTATATATATACATATACATATATATATGTGTGTATGTATATATGTATGTATGTATAAAGCTGGGTTTTAAAACAGTGAGACATTATAACTCTTGGTAATTAAGAACCTTGTTATTTGATAAGATCAGAGTTGTAAAATAAGCGACCACTTTATCGTCATAAACATCCTCTAGTCTGTCCTTGGGGCAAATTTCATGCAATACCGAAGAAGGGCATTTTGCAATTAAAACTTTCTCCTGCATTTTGCAGACCTCCTTATTTGTTGGGTCAAATTATGTGCTTTCCAAATCTGCCGCCCCTTATCTTGTCTCCTCTGAGGTTGTTGAAATATGTTTTCAAAACCAAGTTTAGATAAAGAGGTCACGGCAAATATTTTGGCATTCATGTCTCCAACAGTATTTTCAGTAAATATTGCATTATTTATTAACTGTGCAATGGCCTACAGAGATGTATTGTGATTTATTTTTGTCTTGATTGCAAATTTTTTTACATTTGGTACTGGCCAACTTGCCATCCTAGACTGAGATTTACTGACTCAAAAACTATTTGGAAAAGAAAGTCCCTTTATGGACTGAGATTTCCTGACTCAAAAACTATTTGGAAAAGAAAGTCCCTTTTTGGGCTTAGATTTCCTATCTCAAAAACTATTTGGAAAAGAAAGTCCCATTTTGTACTGAATTTTCCTAACTTAAAAACTAGTAATTTCTTTTGGTCAGTCCTGCTCACACTACATTAAATTCAACCATGAGTATATTTTGAGAGGACGAATATATCTTTAAGTTTGACATTGCTTTTCTTAAGTTCAACATTGCACAAAAGATTAGTAGCTTTATTGTCCATTTTTATTGTATGTTGGAAAAGGAAGTCCCTTTTTTGACTGAGATTTATCTGGAACAGTTGAATAATATCTTCCAAGAAAAAACAAGCTTTTCTTACCACTTATATCATGCCACTTTGCGGCCTTTCCCTTAGGTCTAGAAACATTTTGAAAGTTATTAAGAAGTTTCCGAAACATGTTAGTTATTTTCTCAGAGGGAAATATTGATGGTCCTCATATATTTGAAGCATAAGGTGCTCATTTCAAAGGCCTTTATACCCTCGGTTCTACTTTGGATGTTGTTAGGAAATTTAGTCTCAAACAAAATATTATACCTCAAAATTAAACTTAATCTCAAAAAAAAAAAATGTATTACCTCAAAAGTCAAATCTCAAAAAAAAGTTTGACCTCAAAGTTATTTCTAAAAATAAAATTCCTTAAAGTTTAATCTCCATAAAATGTTTACTTCAAAGTTAAATCTCAAAAAATTGTATACCTCAAAGTTAAATCTCAAAATAAGGTTAAAGTTAAATCTCACAAAAAGTTGTACCTCAAAGTTAAATTTAAAAAATATGTTGTACCTGAAAGTTAAATCCCAAAATTATATTGCATCTCAAAGTTAAATTTCAAAAAAATGTTTTTACTTCAACGTTAAATCTTAAAATAATGTTGTACCTCAAAGTTAAATCTCAAAACAATTTTTTACCTCAAAGTTAAATCTCAAAAAAAAATTACCTCAAAGTTAAATCTCCATAATTTTTTTTACCTCAAAGTTAAATCTCAAAAAAATGGTGTACCTCAAAGTTAAATCTCAAAATAATTGTATACCTCAAAGTTGAATCTCAAATAAATGTTTAACCTTAAAGTTAAATCTCAAAACAATGTTGTCCCTCAAAGTTAAATGAAAAAAAAATTACCTCAAAGTTATATATCCATAAAATGTTTTACCTCTTAGTTAGAGCTCAAGAAAAAATTGTATACCTCAAACTTAATCTCAAATAAATGTTTTACCTCAAAGTTAAGTCCCAAAAAAACTGTATTAGCTCAAAGATATTATGGTTGGCCTCTTGCCCTTGTGAAGAGGAGACATAGCATTACATTTTAAGTAGTTATTCACCAAACACTCGAAGCAATCAAGAAATTTATTATACGAAAATTGAAGAGAAAATTACACATTCAGATTTTAAAATGATAAGATGAGTTTCATTTCAGTAAAATGAATTAAATTAATGGTAATCAATAATGCTATCTATTTCATGAGTTTTGAAAATGGAATGAAATTGTATATTCTGTTAAACTCCCAGATACATCTACTGAATGAAAACCGGAATCGTTTGACCTGGAAATTTATGCAATCAAAACAAGGTCCGACTACACGGATTCATTCGTTTGCTCTCTCTCTCTCTCTCTCTCTCTCTCTCTCTCTCTCTCTCTCTCTCTCTCTCTCTCTCTCTCCCTTTTGGCTACAGAAATTCGTTTTGGCTACATAAGTTCGTTTTGGCTACAGAAATTCCTTTTGGCTACAGAAGTTCGTTTTGGCTACAGAAGTTTCCAAATACAAAAGTTAATTTAACAACAGTGAAGTGACTACACGGATTTATTCTTTTACGAACTCGCAAATTCTCTCTCTCTCTCTCTCTCTCTCTCTCTCTCTCTCTCTCTCTCTCTCTCTCTCTCTCTCTCTCTCTCTCTCTCTCTCCCTTTTGGCTACAGAAGTTTCCAGACAAAAATAATTTTACATAGGAGAAGCGAATGGCTTGATGCGTCTGCAGAAACGCGAACTCTCTCTCTCTCTCTCTCTCTCTCTCTCTCTCTCTCTCTCTCTCTCTCTCTCTCTCTCTCTCTCTCTCTCTCTCTCTCTCTCTTATTTTGGCTACAGAAGTTGTCAAAGATAAAAACAAGGAAGGGGCGAAACTTTTCGTATTCACACGACACGTGATGTCATTCTGATTTTCTTTAGTAGATAACCAATACTTCGGAATCTAACAGAAAATTTTGGAAGTTTCTCAAGTAGATTTGGATTTGTGTTGCTTTTTTGTGTTACTTAGTAAGTAGAATAATAGAGCTTGGTAATGATATTTGTTCTTAGCCTTTTGAAGTTATAAAAGGATAGCTTTTGATAGAACAAATGAATATAGTAATTACATACAACAACAAATGCAGCCATTTGTAGTCCACTCCAGGACAACGGTCTCATTGTCTTTATTCATGCCTGGAGTTTGACCAGTGTGGATTGGTGATGGTGTTAGTTATTTGTCTGATCGCTAACAGCAAACCAGCCTAGTAAGATTGTCTAATACAGCTTTACTGACCATAGCGATATAGAAACACTTTACATACACATTAACATAACTATGATTACATGTTTAAGTGTTTGTATATGTATATATATATATATATATATATATATATATATATATATATATATATATATATGTATATATATATATATATATATATATATATATATATATATATTTATGAATATATATGTATATATATAGATATATATATACATACATATATATATATATATATATATATATATACATATATATATATATATATATATATATATATATATATATATATATATATATATATATATATTTTTGGGCTCAAGCCATGTCGTCCTGATGGAAGTTCCTATAGGGTAGCTTCCTAGGGTATATTACAACTACGGCGATATTCCCAGAGAATTTACCTTAAGGTACCAGAATTCTAACTCCTGGAGCGAATATCCCTCCTGAAAGGGATATCGCGACATATCAGAGGACGTATTCTTGACACGCCACATGGCAATCTGCATCCCGAACAGAGATTCGTCTCGCAGGGCAAGAAACGAATTCGGGAAAGAAAAAGGGGGAGCCCCTCCCAAGGCTCCCTATCTCCCGATTCGTAAGCGTGCCTGGCGCCAATCCTGGCGCCATCTGTATTCCTTTTTGCGTAGCTTAACAACTCGGTGTTTTTTCCTGTGTTTCTCGCAAATCTTGGATTTATTCTGCTTTTCATGGCTTCTCCGTCTTCGTCGGCCTCTGATAAGTTGAGTACCATGTCTTTTATGTATAAATGTAGGCTCTTGGTAAATTTTTGAGTGATTAATAGGATTAATCTTTGTTACAAGAGCCGTAGCCTACCGGAGGCGTCATGGACGCTGTCGCTCGCTAGGTATAAGTTTAGTTAGTCAGAGCGACATTCCCGGTTGTTTTGCTTTAATAAATTTTAGCTATTTAGCATTACATAGGATTTCCTTTCGTGCTTAGTATTATTTTTGGGCTCAAGCCATGGCGTCCTGATGGAAGGTTCCTTTTTGGTAGCTTCCTTGGGTATAAAACTACTAAGATATTCCCAGAGAATTTAACCACAGGTTATCACAGAATTCTAACTTCTGGAGCGAGTATCCCAAAGGTTTCCCTTTAAGACATCGTAAATCAACAGGGGACGCATGTCTGAACGCGCCACATAGCTATCTACACCCCGAACAGAGTTAATGCTTCGGTGTGTAAGGGTTGAGAATAGCTGGGAGCCGCTCCACAGCCAATCTCACTCGTGGCTACTACTGATACTCGAGACGTAAACAAACGGGCGCCATTGCTCAAATGACGTCACGCCCGTCTTCATCCTTTGTTTAGTAGCTGCCCTACTTAGACGGATTTTCCCTGTGCTTCATTTATCGATTTGCATCTACGTTATGTCGCTACCTTCAGCCTCACCATCTTCTGGAAAGTTGAGTACAAGGTTCCAGTATTGTTTAGTTAAGCTCTGACCGTAAAGTAAATATTACTTTCCGAGATAATTGCTGTTTTGTGGCAGAGCTGTGCCTCTACCGGACCCGCCATTTTATGGCGTCGTTGTTGTTATGCATGCCTTATTTAGTTAGCCACAACAACGCTTCCGGCCTTATTTACTAATCGAATACATTAGTTTATTTAGTCTTCATAGCTAGGAACTTTTATATCGTGTTTCGACGCTTTTTTTCGGTCATCGATTGACCTCATACCAGTCGGCTACTATAGCCCCCAGGCCAGAGCGCCTGTATATAAGTGTTCATGCATGATTTATTAGTGATCCTAGGCTAAGTTATGAAGATAGTGGCATTATTTTACAATACTTTCGACCGTGATGCAAATGTTTTTTCGCCTTCAGGGACCATATAGGGGATAGGTTAGTTAGTGTCTCTTTCTAACCTAACCTACTTGTAGGACCCCTATATGCTTCCTTCATCCCCTGCCTTGGCATTCCCTCTAATTAGCCTTGATTCCCTTTCTGAGTAGAGGGATCAAGTGTCTAATGGAGTATTTATCGCCTCTCAGTCCTCCCTATGGGAATGAACCCCCCTTAGGGTTGCGTCCGAGAGTGAGGTTAGGCTAGCCCTACCTCTATGGCTAGGATTAGTCTATGACTATCCTGCGATAGCGATATGTCTTCTACCTTTCCTAGTTCAGGACTATTAGCCCTGCTCTAGGTTAGG
The DNA here is from genome assembly GCF_036898095.1 of Palaemon carinicauda. Taxonomy (NCBI): domain Eukaryota; kingdom Metazoa; phylum Arthropoda; class Malacostraca; order Decapoda; family Palaemonidae; genus Palaemon; species Palaemon carinicauda. The sequence continues at coordinate 51,708,771 of NC_090735.1, forward strand.
TTAGGAAGGTTTCTCTGTTCCCTGCTGAAACTGTACCCATGCACCGTTTCAGCCGGTCTGCCTTATCTTAGGTTAGGGAGTGTCCTCCCTTTCCCTAGTGGCCGCTCTGGTACAGAAACCCTTCCTTGGAAGACTTCTCTCTACTCCCCTCCCCACCTATCTCTTGTATAGCCTAGCCTATGCTTAGGTTAGTCTATACCCATCTGTCCCCTGTCCTACAACTCCTCCTTAGGGTGGAGTAGTAGGGCTACCCGAGCTTCCATGTGCAGTCCGCTCTGGTACATATACCCTTCATAGTGTCCTATGGGGTTAGTCTCTAGATGTGTTCTGCATATGGGGGTCTCCCCTCTTTGGGTGTCCCCTAGCCCTCCCTTGGGCTACCTAGCTCCCGGTCCTCAGTGACCCCTGCTCCTGGATGATAGAGCCTGCCTCTATCATGGGTACACCCTCTCAAGGGGGGGATGTCCGGAGTCCATGACTGAACTTCCTGCATCCCTCCCCCCCTGTCTCTCTTACTATCCGGGTGCTGGTCTCTTGCCGCCTCCACTGTCGGCGATACCCGCCTCCTACCTTGGTGACTCTCCCTACCCTTGCCGCCAGCCCCCTGTGTGCCGGGGGACTGCCGACTGCCGCCGGCTCCTACCGGTGGCTCTCCTCCCTCCTAGCTTGTCGTTTGCTCGCCGGTCGGCCGCCGGAGTGCCGGCATCTACTGCCGGCAACCCGGTTCCGCTATAAACATCATTGTCCCAGTCACCAATCCGGCATCCTCCGACTGCCGGAGCCGCCGCTCCCCTGCCGGCGTGCCGCCGTTGTACCGGCGGCCGCCACCCTGGTATACCCTTGACTTAAATATTGTCTGTCCTAATGCCAGAAACTCTGCCGGAGCGACCTCCGGCATGCCGGCGGCTTGCCGGAAACCCCCGGAGGCGTCAAGAATACTTGCACCCCCTTCTTCTAGCTATCATATGATACTGATAGCCCTATACCGCAAACAGAGGGGCTGTTTCCACTATTAAGATCAATACCTTGGTACTGTTCTGTTAGTGATCATGCTGTCTCTTTGCATTCTTCTAAATTCCAGCATGCTGCGTGCATCTTAGCACGGCTGGTTGCCGGAAGCAGTTACCTTAAAAGGAGGCCCTCTAGCCCCTAGTTTGGGACCTAATGATCTCGGTCCCAATCTTACCCTTGGTTTTTCCACGGAATTCCATTGCCCTATGGAACTCTAAGGAATACTATCCGGTGCCTTCGGTCTCTCGGATTATCCAAGGACAAAGCTTACGGTAACCAGCCGGGCGAGATGCATGGAGTATGTTCTCCTTTACTATTTCAATCTCTATGCATCACACCCTTCATTAAGTTAAAATTAATAATTAATATTAACTAAGTTTAAGAGCCATTCTTATGACTCCCCCATACTCATTTTCTCTTTCTTCCACAGGAGGAGCAGATGAAGTGTGACTTCGCCTTCTGCGCTGTGAAACGCCCGCAGTTTTACGGGCATACGGCTTGCAGGACTCACGCCCCTTGTGCCGACAAGAAAGGGGATCTGAAGTTTTGGAATCCACTGAACTGTACGGTCTGCCTGGCTCACCTAGTTGACGCCTTCCATAACCCTCCCTCAGCGGAGGTCAGAGACATTTCTCGTGAAAAGCTACGCAAGTGGGTGCGTGGCTTCCAGAAAAATGCCACCGGACCTTACCTGGCCACCGAAGAATTGAGGTCACTCCTGTTCCCTAAGGCCTCCCCTGATTCAGTGGTACCCAAAGACGTGATTCCCATTGTCCAACTTACAGTGGAACCTGATGTTGTCATGGCTCAGTCCATGCATGAGTGCCGCCTGGATTCCGAAGATGACGAACAGATGTCGGATGTCTCGGAAGACACGGAGAAGACGCTTATGGCTCAAGGAGCCGAAGATGACGAAGACAAGGTGGAATACGCCGAGTCGGAGCAAGAGGTCGCTCCTCCTTCCATCCCCGCTCCTACTCCTACACCGACGGAAGTGTCTATTCCGTCTACCTCCTCGACCCCGGATCCCTCTTCTTCCACTCAAGAAATGATCCGACTGATTAGAGCCGTCATGGACGACAGGTTGAAGGAGAATCAGGAGTTCATCAGGTCCATGATGGGATCCAGAGAACCGAAGAGGATTTCGGTTAAGGATCTCCCCGCTTGCTCACATGCCAACCCGTGGAGGTATGCTGAGCATATGGTTATCGCGACCGGCAGGATCTTCGTCAGCGATAAGATCGGCACGGTCCCCTTGGAAGACGTGGAGTTCTTCCCAAACTTTGAGGCCTACCCGGACTGTTACGTCCGTCTGCGTTCTGAACCTGCCTCGAAGGAAGAGACCGAACCGAAGGAAGAGATAGTGTTCGATCTCGCAAAGGCCCAGGCTATGCTAGCCACCACATTCAAGAGTAGGGGTTTTACCTGCTCTAAGCTTCCGGCCCTGAGCAAGAAGCACCCTACTTATGTCGCACCTGAAAATGCGGTTCTTCCATTCCTGGAAAAGGCCTTAGCTGCGTGCCTTAAAGCTGCGGAAGAGGGGAAAGCCTGCCCTGCACTGGAGGAGTGCAGACCCTTCTCCATAGTAACTCCCCCTGACGCTCGACACTGGAAGGATGTCCAGCATACTTTCGTCGTGGGAAAGCTAGATCCTGACGTCGCCGGACGTCAGTTTAATGAAGACCTCCCTAAGCTCAACGATCACCTCCTTCGTCGGGAACAAGATACGAAGGAGAGGCTCGCAGCATCCTTATCTCATCAAGTCCAACTTGAAATTATGGCCTGTGACACCAGAGTACCAGACCACTACATGGTACTCTCCAAATCCCACATGATGACCGTGATGAAGGACTTGTACCACTTCATAAAGGCTCGGAGAGCCTGTCGTGAATTCGTGTTTGCAGGTGCCACCGTGAAACACGAACCCCGGAGGCTGATTTCCTCCAACATCTGGGGTAAACACCTCTTTCCTTCTGACCTCGTGAAGGAAATCACCGACAGAGCCGCCACGGAGAATAGGAACCTTCTCCACAAGTGGGGCATGTCCAGGAAAAGGAAACCCTCTCAGGACGACGGACCTCAACCTAAGAGGAAATCCCAAAAACAGAAACCCCAGCAACGTCAACAAAGACGTCAGTTTCCGGGACCCGCTACCTCCCAAGTGGTTGCCCAACCACAACAGACCTTTCAATTGGTCCCCCAACCGGTGTTGTCACAGTCACCGGTCTTCACCCCTGCTTTCGAGCAACAGTCAACTACCTTTCGTCCCAAAGGTAGAGGCTCATACAGAGGTGCAAGCAAAGACGCTTCTCGCCGTCCCTCCAGAGGCAGAGGAGGAAAGGGAGCTAGCGGCCGAGGCAGCAAGCCCTCGGGACACCAGAAGCAATGAAGTGCTTCCGGTGGGAGGAAGACTCCGCCAATTCCAGGATCGTTGGACCTTCGATCCCTGGGCACACACCATCGTCAAGAAGGGTCTAGGCTGGAGTTGGACTCAACCACCCCCAATCTTCCAGCAATTCTTCCAACAATCAACCCCTCTTCTGGAAGAATATGTCCTAGATCTCTTGAACAAGAAGGTGATAAGGAAGGTAAAGTCCACCAGGTTCCAAGGGAGACTGTTTTGTGTCCCCAAGAAAGACTCAGACAAACTCAGAGTCATTCTGGACTTATCCCCCCTCAACAAGTTCATAGCGAACGACAAGTTCAAGATGCTGACTCTTCAACAGATAAGGACCCTTCTGCCTCGAGGTTCCTACACGGTCTCCATAGACCTGGCGGATGCCTACTGGCACGTTCCAATGAACCATCACGCTTCCTCCTACCTAGGATTTCGACTCCAAAGGAAAAGCTACGCCTTCCGGGCCATGCCCTTCGGCCTCAACGTAGCCCCTCGGATCTTCACAAAACTGGCGGATGCCATAGTACAACAGCTCCGCCTACGAAACGTCCAGGTGATGGCCTACCTCGACGACTGGCTAGTCTGGGCTCCATCGCCCGAAGATTATGTAAAATCTTGCAACAAAATCACCCAGTACCTAGAACACCTGGGATTCAAGATCAACGAGAAAAAATCTCGCCTCTCTCCAGCTCAGAAGTTCCAGTGGTTGGGAATCCACTGGAACCTTCAGTCACACCGCCTTTCCATCCCCCAGAAGAAAAGGAAGGAAATAGCAGGGTCTGTCAAGCGACTGCTGAAATCCAAACGCATTTCAAGACGCCAGCAGGAACGAGTTCTAGGCTCTCTACAGTTCGCCTCAGTGACAAACCCAGTGCTTCGCGCACAGCTAAAGGATGCCGCGGGAGTCTGGAGACGTTCGGCATCCATCGCTCGAAGAGACCTCAAGAGACGGCTTCCAAACAGACTGCGACTTCTCCTAAAGCCGTGGTCAGAAGCAAAGGCCCTGAAAAGGTCCATTCCTCTCCAACACCCTCCTCCATCACTCAACATCCACACGGACGCTTCGCTGGAGGGTTGGGGAGGTCACTCCCACCAAAAACAGGCTCAAGGCACCTGGTCTCCCCTGTTCAAAACGTTCCACATAAACATCTTGGAGGCCATGGCGGTCCTTCTAACCCTGGAGAAGTTATCCCCGCCGCCCTCGATCCACATCCGTCTAACCCTAGACAACTCGGTGGTAGTTCGTTGTCTCAATCGCCAAGGCTCAAGATCGCCCCAGATAAATCAGGTGCTTCTCCCAATCTTCCGTCTGGCAGAGAAGAAGTGGCACCTGTCTGCAGTTCACCTACAAGGATTCCGCAACGTGACAGCGGATGCTCTATCTCGGACAAACCCGATAGAGTCGGAATGGTCTCTAGACGCAAGATCGTTCTCCTTCATCTCTCACCAAGTCCCAGAACTTCAGATAGATCTCTTTGCAACGAGCGACAACAATCAACTTCCTCGGTATGTGGCCCCGTACGAGGACCCCAAAGCAGAAGCAGTGGATGCCATGTCACTGGATTGGAACAGATGGTCCAAGATCTACCTGTTCCCCCCCACCAACCTTCTGTTGAAAGTCCTCTCCAAACTGAGAACCTTCAAAGGGACAGCGGCCCTAGTGGCTCCCAAGTGACCTCGGAGCAACTGGTACCCCCTGGTCCTGGAGCTGCAGCCCAAGCTGATCCCTCTCCCGGGCCCAGTTCTCTCTCAACAAGTACAGAAGTCGACTGTCTTCGCTTCATCATCGAAAATCAAGGACCTTCATCTCATGATTTTCTCTCCCTAGCCGCAAAGAAGAGGTTTGGGATCTCAAAGAAAAGTCTGGACTTCCTAGAGGAATACAAGACCGAATCCACAAGACGGCAATATGAATCATCCTGGAGGAAATGGGTCTCCTTTGTCAAGACAAAAAATCCTAAAGAAATCACGATTGATTTCTGCATGTCCTTCTTTATTCACCTTCATGGACAGGGATTAGCAGCCAATACGATATCAACCTGCAAATCGGCCTTGACCAGACCAATTCTATATGCTTTCCAAATTGATCTGTCCAGCAACATCTTCAACAAACTACCGAAAGCATGTGCTCGCCTACGCCCAGCACCCCCACCGAAACCGATCTCCTGGTCACTAGACAAGGTGCTCCATTTCGCCTCCAACTTGGACAATGATTCATGCCCTCTCAAGGATCTGACTCAGAAAGTTATATTTCTCTTTGCTCTCGCTTCAGGAGCTCGAGTCAGCGAAATAGTGGCATTATCAAGAGAGGATGGACACATCCTGTTTACCGATACAGGAGAAGTTACCCTCTCCCCTGATCCGACGTTTCTCGCCAAAAATGAATTACCCACCAAAAGATGGGGCCCTTGGAGAATATGCCCCCTGAAGGAGGATGCCTCTCTATGTCCAGTAGAGAGCCTCAAGGTCTATCTTCGCAGAACTTCAAACTTTGGTGGAGGCCAACTCTTCAAAGGAGAAACATCGGGCAGCGACCTGTCACTGAAACAATTAAGAGCGAAAATCACCTACTTCATTCGCAGAGCGGATCCTAACAGTACACCCGCTGGTCATGATCCTAGAAAAGTGGCATCATCTCTGAATTTCTTTCAGAGTATGGACTTTGAAAGCCTTAAAAACTTCACGGGTTGGAAGTCCTCGCGAGTTTTCTTTAAACATTATGCGAAACAAGTGCACGAAGTCAAACATTTTGTGGTAGCCGCAGGTAGTGTTATGAAACCTGCACCTAACTCTGCGTAGAACAGTGAGTTACTTGGGACTCTAACTCTTCGGGTGCCTATGTTGACCCTCGAGCGATTCATAGTGATGTCGAAAACACTTAGTGCTTTTATAACTGTTCTTATCCCAGGTGAAATGTCATAGTTGTCACACAAGTGCCGCATGCCCTGAGCATGATGTGTTTTATCAAAGACTTGCGTTCCTCGAGAACGAGTGCCTACTAATAAACTTGAAATTCCTTTTCAGATTCAAGAGCAAGTCTTTATTACTATGTACATTATAATTACTGTAAAAGAATTTTACTTTCTGCTGTAAATTATTTAATTTCTGCATTTGTGAAATAAAATTTCTATTTTATTACCTGTGCGTCTCAATCAGCTCCTACTTACTATGAAATACATGCCTGTCATAGTTTTATTATTCCCCCTTTTTCCTTATGGTTATGAAGAAATTAAGATGCTAACTCTTAATTTATATTCACTCTGATTATGTAAGGTTCCAACACGAATACTTACTTTTAATACCCGGGAGTTGAACCATCATTCTCAATACACAGTGCCCAACCACCACTGGTCTAATTTTCAGAATGTTCCTATACAAATACCAAACATTCGGCTTCATCTCCAAGTTCTTCAAGTTCTTCTATCAGGATGAATAGCCCTTCAATACCACTTTGACGTCGGCATGGCCCATGGGAACTTCACTGCCAAGGGGGGCAGGATGCTTCTTCCCTTTGGTCCTTTATCAAAGATTACTATGCTGTTTTGTCAATGCCTTGGCACTTACTATTAGGGGAAAATCTACCACGATACATTGATTCTCTGGTATTCTTCCATCAGGACGCCATGGCTTGAGCCCAAAAAACGGATTTTGAGCGAAGCGAAAAATCTATTTTTGGGTGAGATAGCCATGGCGTCCTGATGGACCCTCCCTGCTACTTCGTCCAGTTTTAGATCCCACCCTGTTCTACTGTATCATGGTGATGGGCAAGCAACTGGCTTCAGGATGAAGACGGGCGTGACGTCATTTGAGCAATGGCGCCCGTTTGTTTACGTCTCGAGTATCAGTAGTAGCCACGAGTGAGATTGGCTGTGGAGCGGCTCCCAGCTATTCTCAACCCTTACACACCGAAGCATTAACTCTGTTCGGGGTGTAGATAGCTATGTGGCGCGTTCAGACATGCGTCCCCTGTTGATTTACGATGTCTTAAAGGGAAACCTTTGGGATACTCGCTCCAGAAGTTAGAATTCTGTGATAACCTGTGGTTAAATTCTCTGGGAATATCTTAGTAGTTTTATACCCAAGGAAGCTACCAAAAAGGAACCTTCCATCAGGACGCCATGGCTATCTCACCCAAAAATAGATTTTTCGCTTCGCTCAAAATCCGTTTTTGGCGAAGTATTCGCCATTCTGGCCTACGCTAGGCCATGTAGCCTAGTCGTTTGGTCCTAGTACTTCATGCATGAATTTGGGTTTTCCGAGTGTATTAAAATTTTATTGAAGCTTTAGGCTATGTTTTATACATTTAAGATAGTGTGGAATATTTCCAAGATAGTATACGAGTGAGTTTCGGTGATTTAGGTAATCGATTCTCTTGGTGCATAGGCTAAGTTGCTTATGGAGCCTTAGTATACTTTCTCATACTCCCCAGTTGCTTTCTTTTCTTCGGAGAAGGTATGCAATCCCTTTCCGTCTGTTTAAGCCTTGGGCTTATCCCTAAGTGGATTTTTCTGAATTAATTTTCGATAAAACTATACTGCGGTGTTACTGTACCTTCCTGTTCCAGTAAGTCTGGTTCAAAGAGGGACAGAACAACAGAGTTTTTTAGTCTGAGTCTGTGTTTGTCTGGCTTAGGGTAGAGTCTCCCTCGCTGGCCTGACACAGACAAAGGTGGCTTAGCCTCCTTAGGTCACTACCGAAGGTTTCTGTGGATATGATTCCTTCTTCTGTGATCTACCAGACTAGTCCTTGTTGCTGTTCTCGGGGGAGGATAAGTTTCTTTCCCTGGGAGTAGCAACACCTTCCTTGCTTTGGTGCTCTGGGAGCTGGCAAGTATTGCTGGCCTCCCCCCTTGGATCTCCCTTAGGCTAAGATGAGTTTCTTGGCTGCGGGTGATCCATCACTAAAGCAAGGTTGATAAGACCCTCTTTTGTCCCTTCCCCCTCTATCTCCGTAATGGCCTAGCCATTACAGTACTGTACGTCGTTCTACATCTGGACCTAGAATAGGTTAGGATGTGGAATTGACTCAGCCCTGCTCTGCCGGCCGGCAAGGGTCTTATATTTTGAGTGCTGCCCGGACCTCCCTTGGTCCCTCATCCATGCCCGCCTTTAGAGCCAGACGGCATTGGTCAGGAAGCCTGAATTAGATTCTCCCCTTCCTTATATGCACTCTTTCGGATTGCCGGGCTTGGAGGTAGTGTACACTCTTATCCCGGCATCCATCCTATTTTTCTTCTAGTGCTGTACCCGACAAGGCTGCCGGCCTATGAGGCCGGCAGCCGGGCAGTCGTAGTCCTCTGGTTCTTTTGCTGCCGGCTGGCATCGGTCCTGTACCTTTGCCGGCCGGCTAATGTCAGCCCTTGTCTGCCGGTCACCAAGAGTGTGGCCGGCAGCTGGGTACTACCTTGTGTAGTTGACTTCCGGCAGCCATTGCCGGCCGACATTGGCTGTTGCCGGCCGGCAATGGCTGCCGGCCGGCACATGCATTTGAACCAGAGTTCTGCCGCCTTATAGCTGTTAAGTAGTATACTTTAAAGCTAGTTATGGTGTGTGCCGGCCGGCACGTATCCTCCTATACTGTACTAGTATTCTTCAGTATAACATATACAGCAAGAAGAAAACTATAGTATGGGTTTTGGTACAGCACTGTGTGTTCTAACACTTTTGTGTTCTCTTGCACAGTCCTTTGCTGTTGCCCTACAGATAGGAAAGTGAGTTCTTTCCTGTCTATTATCCAGGATTTTAAAATCATTGCTTAGGTGTGAGCTCCACCTGTTTCCTCTGGAAACTTTGCATTGGTTTCTCTAGAAGAGATTAACCATTTGATTTTATTATCTGGAGGGCTGCAACAATGGGTTGTGAGGGAAACACAAGTGTGTGTCTTTCCTTTCTGAATTGTTATGCTATACTATGCATATCCAGTGATACATAGTTCACTTGATACTCATGGAAATTTCTTCTCTTTACAGAAGGACCCTCCGAAGTGCGGAAGTGTTTTCTGCAACGTCCGCAGCAAGAACCTCTGCGGACATGAGTTTTGTAGGAGACACGCAGCATGTGCTGTCTCCAAGGATGATCTCAGGTATGTACTGTGTGCACTAACCTGATTTCTGAGGCCTTTGATTCCCCTAGGACGGCGGAATCAAGGGATATAGCTAGGGAGAAGCTTCGTACCTGGGTAAGGGGCTTCCAAAAGAACACCTCTGGCCCTTATCTTCCAAGTGAGAAGATGAGGGCGTATCTTTTCCCTAAGGCATCAGCTGATGCAGTGATTCCCCAGCCTCAAGAGGAGATCCCCCAAGTTCAGATCCAGGTGGATGCTGAAGTCGCGGTCGCGATGCAAGACATCCAGTTAGATGATAGGATGTCTGACGTGGACGAGCGTCTGGAGGAAGACCTCCTGGCAGAAGCCCAGGACGAAGTTCAAGCCCCAGACGTTGTAGAGGAAGAGGTCGACGAGGTGTCGGCTACTCCGGTTCAGATTCCGGAGCCTATTCCCTCAACATCGGCCGGTCTCCCAGTAGAGCTGGGACAGGCCCTCTCTTCTATTGTTGGAATGATCCAACAAATGCAGAAGGAGAATCAGGAGAAGGCGGCTGCAATGGAACTGCGGATGCAGTGCCTTGCAGAATCACATGGGCCCCAGAAAAAGCTCAATGTGAAAGACCTTCCCTTGTGCTCAGATGCTAACCCATGGAGGTATGCTGAGCACATGCCGATGACGACTGGAAAGATCGTCATCTCGGATAAGCTGGGCTCAGTTCCCCTGGAGGAGGTGGAATTCTGGCCCAGCAAGGCATCATATCCGGACTGTTATGTCCGGCTGAGGAAGGAACCAGCTTCAAAGGAGGAGACAGAGCCGAAGGAGGTCATAGTGATGGACCATGCTAAGGCTCAAGCTCTACTTTCATCCTCGATGAAAGAGAGGGGCTTCTCTAACTCAAAGGTAGCTGCATGGAGCAAGAAGCTCCCTTCCTTTGTGTCCTCGCCTGCTAGAGCCTTCCCCTTTTTACAGAAAGGGTTTGCGGCTGTACTAAAAGCAGTCGAGGCCGGCAAGCCTTGCCCCTCCCTGGAGGAGTGTAAACCCTTGTCGCTGGCCCTGCCTATGGACCACAAAGACTGGAAGGACGTCCATCTTACGTTCTCAGTTGGAAAGTTGGAGGCTGATATTGCCGGACATCAGTTCGGCGAGGACCTCCCTAAGCTGTCTGACTTTCTTTTGCGAAGAGAGTTCGAGACAAAAGAAAGACTGGCTGCCTCAATGTCTCTTCAGACTACTCTCGAGATGATGGCAAGTGACCCCAAGGTCCATGAAATGTTCATGGTGGTGGCCAAGACTCATCTGGCCACAGTGACGAAGGACCTTTATGGCTTCGTCAAGGCAAGGAGAGCTTGTAGGGAGTTCGTGTTCACCTCGGCTACGGTGAGGCACGAGCCAAGGAAACTAATCTCCTCCAACATTTGGGGAAAAGACCTTTTCCCTACCGACTTGGTCAAAGAAGTTGTTGATAAGGCCGCCTTGGAGAATAGAAACCTTCTCCAGAAGTGGGGCCTGGCTATCAAAAGAAAGTCTTCCCCGGATGAAGGTCCTCAACCAAAGAGGAAGACTATGAGGACTAGGCTACCGTCTCAGCCAGCAAAGCCTGTTAGACAGCAACAGCAACGGCAATTGCCATTGCCTCCAGTGCCCCAGATCGTGGCACAAACCCCGACCACTTTTCAGTGGGTACCCCAGGCCGTGTCGACACAGTCCACGGCATTCACCCCAGCGTTCGAAGGGCAGTCTACTTCCTTTCGAGCAAAGCCTGGAGGAGCAGCCAGAGAATCGTCTAGGCGCCCCTCAAGGGGAAGGGGATTCAGGGATGGTCGTGGTCAGGGAGGCAAGACCTCAGGACGGCAGTCCAAGTGAGATGATACCGGTAGGAGGGAGACTTCTGAAATTTCGGGATCGGTGGACCTTCGATCCCTGGGCCCACAGCCTACTCAAGAATGGACTGGGCTGTAGCTGGTACAGCACTCCACCCCCGTGCCCTCGGTTTTTCCAACACTCCACCCCCGTTATGGAGGAGTACGTTCAAGAACTGTTGGAGAAAAAAGGTGATCCGAAGGGTGAACCCCATCAATTTCCAAGGAAGGCTGTTTTGTGTTCCCAAGAAAGACTCGGAAAAGCTCAGAGTCATTCTGGGCTTGTCGCCACTCAACAAGTTCATAGTGAATTGCAAATTCAAAATGCTAACACTGCAACACATAAGGACCTTACTGCCCAAGAGGGCATATTCCGTCTCTATAGACTTGTCAGATGCCTATTGGCACATTCCAATCAGCCGTCGACTCTCCCCCTACCTAGGGTTCAGGCTACAACGAAGACTATACGCCTTCGGAGCCATGCCATTCGGGCTAAACATAGCCCCAAGGATTTTTACGAAGCTTGCGAGCGTAGCTCTCAAACAATTACGCCTAAAGGGAATTCAGGTAGTAGCCTACCTGGACGACTGTTTGGTGTGGGCAGCATCCGAGACAGAATGCTTGCAAGCTTCCAGTCAAGTGATCCAGTTCCTAGAGTACCTAGGCTTCAAGATCAACAGAAAAAAGTCTCGACTTTCTCCATCTCAAAAGTTCCAGTGGCTGGGAATCCACTGGGACCTTTTGTCACACCGTTTCTCCATCCCGGCGAAGAAAAGGAAGGAGATAGCGGGTTCTGTCAAGAGACTTCTAGATTCCGAAAGGATATCAAGACGCGAGCAGGAGAGGGTACTGGGCTCTCTCCAGTTTGCTTCGGTGACAGACCCAGTGCTAAGAGCACAGCTAAAGGATGCAACCGGAGTTTGGAGAAGTTATGCATCAAACGCGCGAAGAGATCTGAGAAGACCAGTTCCGCTTCGGCTAAGTACTCTTCTCAGGCCTTGGTCCCAAGCCAGACATCTATAGAAGTCGGTTCTTCTTCAGCCACCTCCCCCGTCGGTGACGATTCACTCAGACGCCTCGAAGGAGGGATGGGGAGGTCACTCTCATCGGAAAAAAGTCCAGGGGACTTGGTCCAAGCTATTCAAGACCTTTCACATAAACTTTCTAGAAGCTATGGCAGTGCTCCTTACCTTAAAGAAAGTCTCCCCGCGTCACTCGATCCACATAAGGTTGGTGATGGACAGCGAGGTAGTTGTGAGATGCTTGAATCAACAAGGATCGAGGTCACCACCTCTCAACCAGGTGATGTTGGCCATCTTCCGATTGGCGGAAAAGAAGTGGTACCTGTCGGCAGTTCACCTTCAAGGAGTCCGCAATGTGACAGCGGACGCTCTATCCAGGTTCACACCGATAGAGTCGGAATGGTCCTTAGACGCAGGATCATTCTCCTTCATTCTGAATCAAGTCCCAGAACTGCAGATAGACCTCTTTACGACGAAAGACAACAAGAAGTTGTCCCTGTACGTGTCCCCGTACGAGGACCCCTTAGCGGAAGCAGTGGACGCGATGTCCCTCGACTGGAACAGATGGTCCAAGATTTATCTGTTCCCTCCTCACAACCTTCTGTTGAGGGTCCTCAACAAACTGAGATCCTTCAAGGGGGTAGTGGCAATAGTGGCCCACAAGTGGCCGAACAGCGTGTGGTTCCCCCTGGCATTGGAACTGCAGCTGAAATTTGTACCGCTATCAGATCCAGTTCTGACCCAGCGAGTCCAGAAGTCAACTGTCTGCGCTTCATTACAGAAAACCCGGACTCTGCAGCTCTTGATTTTCTCTCCCTAGCGGTGAGAAAGCGTTTCGGGATTTCGAAAGCCAGCATAGACTTCCTTGAGGAATATAAGTGCAAATCTACTAGAAGGCAATATGAGTCATCTTGGAGAAAATGGGTGGCCTTTGTCAAGGCGAAGAATCCGCAGGAGATCTCGACAGACTTCTGCTTATCTTTCTTCATCCACCTCCATGGTCAAGGATTGGCAGATAACACGATTTCAGCGTGTAAGTCTGCTTTGACAAGACCCATTCTATATGCCTTCCAGGTCGACTTAGGTAACGAGATCTTTAATAAAGTCCCGAAAGCCTGCGTTAGGCTCAGACCTTCAGCACCTCCAAAGCCCATTTCATGGTCTTTAGACAAAGTTCTTCATTTCGCTTCTCTGTTGAGCAATGAAGAGTGTGCGTTAAAGGATTTGACACAAAAAGTTATTTTCCTTTTTGCACTCGCGTCCGGGGCCAGGGTTAGTGAGATTGTAGCCCTCTCGAAAGAGGCAGGTCGTGTTCAGTTCCTGGATGGGGGAGAACTGAACCTGTTTCCGGATCCTACGTTTCTCGCCAAGAATGAGTTACCCACCAACAGGTGGGGTCCCTGGAGAATCTGCCCTCTGAAAGAAGATGCATCTCTATGTCCAGTAGAATGCCTAAGGTCTATCTTCATAGAACTTCAGACTTCAAGGGTGGTCAACTATTCAGGGGAGAAACATCAGGCTCAAATTTATCTCTGAATGAACTCAGAGCGAAAATCACATATTTTATTCGCAGAGCGGATCCTGACAGTACACCCGCAGTTCACGATCCGAGGAAAGTTGCCTCATCCTTAAATTTCTTTAATTGTATGGATTTTGAACATCTCTGTTCATACACTGGCTGGAAGTCTTCCAGAGTGTTCTTTCGCCACTATGCAAAGCAAGTAGAGGAACTAAAGAGATCTGTGGTAGCAGTGGGTCGCGTTGTTAACCCTACTGTTTAACTCTGCGAGGAACAGTGGTTTTAATTGGGACGATTAATTCCAGGGTGAGTGTGTAGTTACATACCGTACTACAAACTAAGTGAGGGCACTGTGTTGCCCATGTAGACTGTTCCATTTCCAAAGGTGAACCTAGCATAATTGCAGACATGTGTGCCGAGCGTTTCTAACGCTAATGTCATTGATTTGTAATACAGACTTTTATGACTTTGATACCTCGGTATCTTAAAAGTGGCATTTAATGTTTTTTTCTTTCAGATAAACAAGCTCTGTTTACTATCATACTTATGCTTAAAGTTTTGGGTTATCCTCTTCTTATATATATATATATATATATATATATATATATATATATATATATATATATATATATATATATATATATATATATATAATTGTGGTTAACCTGTCTGTTTATTGTCTGTCAATGAACTTGTTCTTGAGAACCTTGCGTCTCCTTCACCAGTGTCAATTTATTGGTATAATTGAGCATTCATTCTATGTACCTTATCTGGGATAAATCTAATAGAATTGTTCCTTTATGCAAGCTATGTTGCATTGGTTTATGCTTTCCTTTAACGGGAGGACCCCGTCCCATAAGGGGACGATGG
>NC_090735.1:51735994-51738494 GCF_036898095.1 Palaemon carinicauda
TATTATTCTAGCTAAGCTACAACCCTAGTTGGAAAAGTAAGATGCAGTAAACCCTAGTTGGAAAAGTAAGATGCAGTAAACCCTAGTTGGAAAAGTAAGATGCAGTAAACCCATAGGGAAAAATAGCCCAGTGAGGAAAGGTTATGAGAAAAAAGGAAACAATATGAGAAGTTATAAACAACTGAAATAAAATATATTATGAATAGTATTAACATTAAAACAGATCTTTTATAAATAAACTATAAAAAGACTTATGTCAGCCTGTTCAACATTAAAAACATTTGCAGCAACTTTAAACATGCGCCACTTACATCTATCTTGCGATAATTATCCGTTTCTTTCATACTTAGGACTTTATTTTCTTCTAGGCTTCTACATCCTATAATCAACATGTTTTAAGTCATCTTCTTCCTCCTCTGTAACGCTTCCTATCTATATAGCTCTTTCATCGAATTTTCTCCTTGTATTATCTATTTATCTATCCTTTCCCGACATAAATTTCTCTCTCTCTCTCTCTCTCTCTCTCTCTCTCTCTCTCTCTCTCTCTCTCTCTCTCTCTCTCTCTCTCTCTCTCAAATACACGCATACGCATTCAAAGAAATGTTTATTGATCTATATTATATATATATATATATATATATATATATATATATATATATATATATATATATATATATATACTGTATATATATATATATATATATATATATATATGGGTGTGTGTGTGTATGTAAATTTGTGTGCGCCAGTTTGTTTGTCTGTGTATAAATGTAAATATTTCAAAATTTATTTCATCACATTAGAATCAAGTGTGTGAAATGTGAAAAAATTGTATAAGGGAAAGCAAAGAAGTAGCAAAAAAGTAATTGAGCAATCAAATAGATATATGCAAAAGGACTACAGTGTATATGTGGAGAGAGAGAGAGAGAGAGAGAGAGAGAGAGAGAGAGAGAGAGAGAGAGAGAGAGAGAGAGAGAGAGAGAGAGAGAGCAATTGGTGAGATTTTGCCCATCAAATGCAAATTCAGCTTGCATCCCGTAAAAGGTATTCGACGATGCAGATGAATGCAGATGATGTCGTACTGATGGAATTCAGCCTCCAAAACGTTCATCCCCTTTTTCTCGCTCTTTGCTTTGATTGGGTATTAACCTTTATGGCGTCCTCCCTCCTGGCTTTTTCAAATCCGAAGCATCAAGCTGTTATTTACTAAAATAGATTCACTACGTTTTGTTCCTTTGGCCCCTTAGGGCTGATTTTGGCATTCTGTGTTTTGGCCCCCCCCCCCCCCACCACCACCTTTGCCATCTCTCCCTCCACTATCTGTTTGGTTACTCGCCGCGAAGTAAGGGTATGACAGGGTACACTTTTCCAGAGTGAGGTGTGCCAGGGACTCCTGTGTCCAACTGTACCTATGTATGTATGTTATTGATATGTCACTTTTACTCGGGAAACAAGGTATTCCTGTCCTAAAGCAATTAAGATTAGGATTTGTTCTTTCAAGAATAATAGAATTGTCAGTACCTTGTGTATTTACTTCAATCGTGTCGTCTCTTCAAAAAACAAATAAGGTTCATTTGTAATGCATTTTATACAGCATTTTATTGTGTAGCTAGATCCAATAGTTACAAATGTGAGGTTTGCAATATTTTGAGTGGGCAATTTATTTCTGTTTACTGAAGTTGTCATCACTATGGTCTTGACGATATGAAATAAAACTAGAACTGGAACTCGGTAGAGCACATACCTTCGCCAACGTCACGTTTGTTATCATGGTTATGCAAACATATTTGATAGCAATGGCCGCGTGATGACGAAGCTGAACTTTTTTCTCAAGTTCATCGACCCTGCTGACCTTTGAACCCAAACCACTAACCAGGGTAATGACGCCAATATATCATGTTGTTTATCACAAGATAGGCAATTGAATTGTTTGCATTTTGACACTAGTTTCATGCAAAGTGGATACAAATGTACTACAATATAGAAAAGAAGACGTTTATGACCATTTCATGACCTTCACCTTGATCATGTATATCACAAGATAGACAATGAAATTGTGCACACTTTGACACTGATTTCATGTAAATCGGATAAGAATTTATTATGATATAAAAAAGAATAGTTTTTGACCTTTTTGTGTCATTGGCCTTGACCTACGACCCAATCACTTCTAAAATCTAATCAAATTGTCCTTGGATCATGGCCAATCATTCCACCAAATTTCATGGCTTTGTAAACTTGACATATTTACATGTGCTTTTGAAGTCGAGGGAGCTTCTCAGATGCATAGTCACTTTTTTCTTCTTTCCCTCTAACCTATGAGAAAGAGAGAGAGAGGGGGGGGGGTTCCTCCTCGTATACTAGCAGTACCAGCCTCAAAACCACAGAAATCCAACCATTGTAATTTTTGCTTTAACTTCTTTATAATTCTCTTCTCACCTGCAATTTCCTTTATCTCTTTCTATCGTTCACGATTTTTCCCCTACAAACAACAAGTCTG
>NC_090735.1:51743494-51888494 GCF_036898095.1 Palaemon carinicauda
AACGTTCCTACTTGGCGATCACCAGACAGGGGTTTGAGTCCCGCTCAAACTCATTAGATCCTTTAATGTCTGCAACCTCGCCATCCTTGTGAACTAAGGGGTGTCGGTATGGGAGAGCCTATAGGTCTACCTGCTGAGTCATCAGCAGCCATTACTTGATTCTTCCTGTTCCTAGCTTGGGTGGAGAATGTCCTGGGCTCTAATCAGATGTATATATCGTCAGTAATTTGGGCATTGCCCTGCTTGCTAGGGCAATGTCATTGTTCCTTGCCTCTGCCATTCATGAGCGGCTTGTAAACAAATATTCGACCCTTGTGACCTTAAACCATGGCCTTTGTGTCCACTCTTAATAAGCACCTGAACCTAGATGGACGTAACTACTTGAAATCAAACTGGCTGTGTAAGTTGGAGGTTTTCGGAACACGTAAGAAAGCAATGAATTTGATAGTCTCAAAATTAAATATATGGATGATAAATGTGATCGACTACCTCTTCATAATTGTGATTTTATCATAGTGCTTGTGATAGTAGGAAGCGTGCTGTAAACAACGAGAACCCTATAGAAAAGGAAGCTTACAATCAATAAGTCTTGATAGCAATGCCCAAAGTGATATCCAAAGAATAACAATAAAGGTAATAATTACATACTCACTTTGAAGAATTTTCTAAATTGAGTAACTAAAAACTAACTGTTAAGAAATAGTAGTCTTAGAAAATTTAACTTCTAACCATTAAGGTATAGACCAGTCTCAGAAATTTTAGCCTCTAAATATTAAGAAAAAGCTCAATATAATCAAATTTAGTTTCTAAGCATTAGAAAATAGGGCAATCTCAGAAAATTGAGCTTATAAAAGTTGAAAAATATTCCAGTCTCAGAAAATTGAGCTTCTAACGCTAAGAAATAGGGCAGTCTCAAAATATTGAGCTTCTTAGCATTAATAACTATGTCAATCTCAGAGAACTGAGCTTATAAAAGTTAATGAAAATGTCATTGTCATAAAATTCAACTTCTAAATGTTAAGAAATAGGTCAGTCTTACGGTTAACCAGCAAGAGGGAAAATCTGTCAAATTCCTGAAGAAATCTTGTTTACCGAACGACATTCCTTCTTCTACTATTATAGCAGTAACCTAAACTGACGTCTACAATTTCACATCGCTTCTGTACAAAGACCCATGTGAGATGGAGTCGTTTTTTCTTGAGGTGAAAGGTGAAGGAAACCACAGGCATGAAAGATAAAGTCCGTTTCCAAAGAAAAGAGACTTTAGAAGAATAGAAAGTTATTGAAATAAGAAAACACAATGATGGATATGAAATACGTTACGCATAGAATATCATTATCTGATTCAAATATTCTGAAAAATATATGCTATTTGGAACAGAGTTTATTCGGAGCCAAGTTAGCAAACGACTGAGAATAGTGAAGGGGAAAGTTAAAATTAAATAAAGGAAAGAATCAATGAAGTGGAATAATTCATAATTAAAAGATTAATTAAACGATAAACCAGTTTTCTTACTGATGTTACTGAAGTCGTAAAAATCAGCAGGAAGAGATTTTGAAGGTTTGGCATCACGTGTAAAGAGCTGAATCATTCAGTTACGGAGACTTGGCATCACCTTTCTTCCCTTATTTCATCCGGGGCCGGTGTCTTTGTTAATATTATTGTTATTAGACGTAAGCATTTTGTTATTCATTATATTTATTTTCAAGAATTTATGTTTGTACACTACTACTATTACTATATTAAACACTCCCAAAAAGAGTCCCAACTAACTTGATAACTCTATAATCTTTTACAGAAGTCGAGCATCGATTGTATCCCCATAGATTAAATGTTGGAAAATAAGAACATTTGAAATGACTGAAACAATAATATTGTATCATGAATATAAACAAATTACTTGAAACTGGTTTCCTTATACTGTAGTACTCATCAAAACTCTTGAAGACACATTAAAATGTCAGATTAAATTTTTAAGGAATGTTACAAGAGACTGTGATTTTTCTTTGTCTAATGGAAGAAATATGATCAACATTTAATTGAGATTTAGAAACTACAACATTTCGTTTGGTAGAAACATCAACAGTGTGGAAGAATCACTGTTCTTTAAAGATACTGCTAATTGTTTCTCATCACTAACAGCGAAGCGCATAGCGTGCATAATGAGATGTCGTCATTATTCTCGGAAAATAACAGCTAAAAAGGAAAAACGAAAACTCTTATACAAAAAAATTTAAACAACAACATGAAGACATCGACTAAAAATAACTGGTAACCAGCCAGCTATTTAAAAAATAGAATAGGAAAAACAACAACGAAATCAAAAGCGGAGTTTACAGGGTCAAACGGTTCGTAGAACCCGGTTGTCGAACATGCTTGTCAAACGGTTCGAAGTGGTGGAGTCAGCCACAAATACATAAGGTTTGTAGACAATGAAGCACCCGCCCACAAAAGTCAGGCGAAAACAGACTTTCTTCGAACCGTTCGACGAACGTGTACGGCAACCAAATTCCTCGTTCGCACGTTCGAACATCGCTTCAAACACTCGCCCGTCGAACCGCATTTGACGATCCGTTCGACCGTGTAAACCTACCTTGAGAACGTATCGGATCTTGAGAAAGATCTCTCGAGGATATCACCTTACGGCGAAAGATTGAAGATTGTCTTGGCTGGCATTTTATACTGATCTATTCCAGCTGTTACCAAGTTGTGGAATGATCTTCCTAATCGGGTAGTTGAATCAGTAGAACTTCAATAGTTCAAAGTTGGAGCAAATGTTTTTATATTGACCAAGCTGACATGAGTCTTTTTATAGTTTATATAAGACATATCTGTTTTTGACGTTATTAATAGTTTATATAGGAAATATCTGTTTTGATGCTGTTACTGTTTTTAGAATGATATATTGTTAAATTATTCTCATCGTTTATTCATTTCCTTATTTCCTTTCCTCACTGGGTTATTTTTCCCTATTGGAGCCCTTGGGCTTATAGCATCTTTGAATGATATATTGTTAATTTATTCTCATTATTAATTATTTCCTTATTTCCTTTCCTCACTGGGCTATTTTTCCCTATTGGAGCCCTTGGGCTCATAGCATCTTGCTTTTCCAACTAGGGTTGTGGCTTGGCTGGTAATAATAATAATAATAATAATAGTAGAGTCAAAGCTTCAAATGTTTTTGGATGTGTTAAGAAATAGATGCGACTATGTTTCAACTTAGAAGAGCAACGAGAGGTTACATCACGTGAAAAAGCTAGTCACAAATTATTTATTTTAAGGTATTAGTGAATCAGTATTATTATTATTATTATTATTATTATTATTATTATTATTATTATTACTAGCTAAGCTACAACCTTAGTTGGAAAAGCAAGATGCTATAACCCCAATGGCTCCAACAAGGAAAAATAGACCAGTGAGGAAAGGAAATAAGGAAATAAATAAAGGATATAAGAAGTAAGGAAAATTAAAATAAAATATTTTAAAAACATTAACAACATTGAAACATATATTTGATTTATAAACTATAAAAGGACTTATGTAAGCCTGTTCAACATAAAAACATTTGCTGCGACTTTGAAATTTTGAAGTTCTACTGATTCATATATTTCATTCTTCTTCTATCTCTTCCTACGTCTTAACGTCGCAATAATAAGGTTTGGTATTATTATTATTATTAAATATTATTATTATTATTATTATTATTATTATTATTGTTGTTGTTGTTGTTGTTGTCGTCGTCGTCGTTATTGTTGTTGTTATCAATTTTTTACTATTATCAATTATAAAAAGTTTATTATTTCTCCTATTGATAGTGTTTTTTTCTAGAAACAATAGCTTTATTATTATTATTATTATTATTATTATTATTATTATTATTATTATTATTATTATTATTATTATTGCTTAAAACCGTACTGTATTAATTTAATTTTTATTGACTGACAAATTAAGTATAAATAACAAAACAAACCATGTTGCTGTAAATCAGTTATTATCATCACGCTCAATTGCGTAAGCAACTATGACCAATCACCAAAATATTTTTTTTTTTTTTAAATATTAAAAAAAAAAGTATAATGATAACAATAATGGCAGAATCCTTTAATTAGCTTATCTCCTGCTGCCCATGACAGCAGAAAGGAAGCTGTTTCTCATCCCACGGCCAACGGCTTAGTCAGGTTAATTAGTGTTGACTTCCTGCGTGTCTTATATTCCAGCAAGTCTTGAGAAATGCCAGAGAAATTCGGGCGAGTCTCTTAATGCGCTGCTTATTACTGCATAATTAGTGTATAATTATTGCTGTCATTATCAACGTCGTTTATTTAAGTGCAAGACAAGATTATTATTATTATTATTATTATTATTATTATTATTATTATTATTATTATTATTATTATTAGCGTAAGCAACCCGTCAAAATGACGGCTAAATATTTGGATAGATATAAAGACACACGGCACGCACCCCATTCTTACCAGGGTGTGACTACTCCCTCTCCCCCCGAGCTGAGCATGGACGGAAAAAAATATATTTATAAATTTTTACATATAGCCAGACACCTTCTCTTTATATAGAGGAATAAAAGAGATTTATTATTATTATTATTATTATTATTATTATTATTATTGTTATTATTATTATTATTATTATTATTATTATTATTATTAATATTATGATTTTTGTTATTATTATTATTCTTATTATTATTATTATTGTTATTATTATTACTATTATTATTATTATTTTTATTATTTCTTTTTATTGTTCTAGACAGTGGAGAAAAAAAATCTGTTTCTGATAACTCTTTTTTTAAACCTTACGGACTAAACTAGTTTCTGACAGCGGCAGTCGTCTGTGTTTTGAAGTCATTATTTCTTTAAAAAATCCTGCGATCAAATATTCCCTTCCGCTTTTCCTTAAAAATTACTGTCCAATGACCTAAAGTTAAAAGGGTATTTAACTTGTACAACTAGACTAATAAGATTTATTATTATTGAAATCCTGACGAACGTTTTTAAATCCATCGTTCTGGACATGCTTTATATTCACAATATCTTATTTTGGAAAAAAAAAAAAAAAAAAAAAAAAAAAAAAAAAAAAAAAAAAAAAAAACATTATTTCCCAAAATTTGTTGCGATTCTTTTATAATTTTGGTATATTGTCTATTCGATTATTTTTCTCGATGTCACTGACCTTTAATGAAACGACGTCAGGCAACTTCAAGTCAGTCAATCAATCGATTATGTTCCTGATATGATGTTTTACAGCTAAACCCTTCTCGTTATTTATAGTTGTGTCCTTTCACTGCCTCTCTTTACCCCCATCTTGATTTTAAAACCCCTCAATGTTTTCAGTGTAAAAAAAAGAAAAGAAAAATACTATGTTAATGGCTTAATGCTTTTCAAGGTATAGGTATCGTTTTGGTTCTAAATGTAAACGCGTGTTATATACTTTTATGAAGATGGGTTCTGGTGGAAAAAAGTATCATCTCGAGGAAAATACAGTAACCATTGTCATGTACTAGAGAAATTTCAGCGGCAAGTAATGGAAGGGACATCAAAACGAAGGATGTAAAATATAGCATGATTTTTCATGTGGTTTAAGGATTTTTATCATTCTGCGTTATGCATCGATAATGCAGCAAGTGGTATACATCAAACCGAAAGTCCTTTGGTCAATTTATCAACACGTTGCTTAAGTATAAAGATTTATCGGATGAGCTCAAGAATACGAAGCCAATTAAACATGGGAAGAAGCTTGCTTGGAGAACTCATAAGAAGAACGAACCAATAATATTTGCATGGGATCATGAACTGCATCCAAAGCCTATATGCTTGGTTTTTAATGTGTCGACTTATGTGAACTTGATGTAGGAAATACTTTAAAATTTGATAAAAATCTTTAGTGGTGATAGTGGTTGACAATAACACCAAGTAAAAATTATAATAAAAGAGTGAAAATATTCTGTGAGTTGGAAGAAATAGTTGACAGTACCGTGATACATAACCTAATGAATCTACAATAACCTTATATGTTGTAGAATATATTCAGAAATCTTTTTAATTTCATACGGTTTGATAGTTTCTGGAAACGTTTCCATCATACGATTATCGCCATCTCTATTGTGCTTCATTTCGTTGTTATTGTCTTTCTTTACTAAAGAAATATTTCTTTTCACTTTAAAAAAAATCATTTTCAGATATTTGGGAATATTCATAGATACATAAAAGAAATAATAAAAAAAGTTAAAAACATTACAGATAGTTATTATACAGATTATATATATATATATATATATATATATATATATATATATATATCTATATATATATATATATATATATATATACATATATATATTTATATATATATATATGTATATATATATATATATATATATATATAAATAAGAGAGAGAGAGAGAGAGAGAGAGAGAGAGAGAGAGAGAGAGAGAGAGAGAGAGAGAGAGAGAGAGAGAGAGAGAGAGAGAACGTTGTCTTATAAAAGCTGCAAAATGGCTGTTCGGTAAAACATTTTTCTTGCAAGCGAGATGATATCTTTCTGCCACCTTCTCACCATTATGGCTTTATGAAAGTTTATCATCCTCTCCCTCCATAAATCCAGTCGGAAGACAACTTTTATTTATTGCATTTTTATTCCGTCGGTATTTTATTTGCCCGCGAAGAACTCGTTCATTTTATTTTTCCGTTTTCGTTTATTTTTTTTTATTTTTTTTTTTTTAGCTTTTGGAATTAATTCATCTGTTCTTTCACCTGCGAACTCGATTTATTGCTTAGTTAAAAGAGGCTATATGCCAAGTGGTCCTCTGGCCTCATAGTCGCCTATTACCTTTTGGCAAAGAGCCCTTTGATAGTTTCGTTAACAATTTCTTTTAAAGTTTGGTCGTTAACAACACTCAACGCTCCTCTATAGATTCGCAGTCAAATAAATTGCATTCTTATTTTCTAAAATCTGCAACCAACACATTTATAAAACTATACATATAAATTAGTATATTAACAAACTCTTGTTAATATCAGGAATGTCTCTATTATTTAATTAGTGATATTTTAGACATATTCCAGAAACTTTAAGAATCGAAGAATTAAATCTTGTATCAAAAGATTATCCCATCCTACGCTTGAAGGTAAACTTGATCTTCGTTAACTATAAGGTCAAGAGGATGACCTATGACCTATGTTGTGGTAACAATACCCCTGAAGGAAGCTGAAAAATAGAATTGCAAAATGAATATTGTTTATGTATCTCTCTGTGAATATTTTTATCCTTAAAACCGCCTTTATATTTTCATGATCTTCCAACCTTCTTTTCCATTTAAAGGTTTAAAAGCCACTCATGAATGGAAGAGGCAAGGGATAGTGACATTGCCTTATCAAGTAGGACAATGCCCTAGAGACTAAACATATATACTGTACATGTGATCAGCGCCCAAGTCCCCTTTTCACCCAAGCTAGGACCAAGGAGGGCCAGGCAATGGCTGCTGATGACCCAGCAGATAGACCTATAGGCTCCCCCAAACTCTCACTCCCATCCTTAGCTCACAGGTTGGCGTTCAGCAGTCAGAAACGTTACCACATCGGTCAGCGCAGCCATATTATTTATTGCTCTCATCCAAGGGTGGGTAATCCTTCCCCAAATGGGGAAACGTTCCTGTCTCCCTAAATTCAATTTCATTTTACCGGTGATGAGACCCAACTTCATAATAATCCACGTTCAAGTTTGTACTTTATTTTACTATCTAGCTTACAAATAAAATGTACTAAAAACATACCCTTATTATTACAAGTGATTATGGATTAGATGCACTACGTGAAACAATGAGCTGATGTTGAATCGCTATATCTTCACAATTGTCGTGGAATTATTAATGTCATTTCTTAAATATTTCTCTGTTCAGATACGTTTTTAATTTTTCCTATTATAAAAATAATACGATAGTTTCCTTATAAAATAGTGAATACTCGGTTCATTTTGTAACGTATTTAGATTAAGCGGATTATTCTATTTATTAGTGACACCTCAGGTTTTTCCATGATATTATCTATATAAGCTTTTTCCCATTTACAACACAAACAACCGTGAGTTTTATTTGTCTCATTTTGATCACATTTTCTCTAACTTTTCCTTACGGTAATTTCTATTTTCGGATATTAATTGATTCAATTGTCTCTGCCTCCTCTAATAGAATGGTGGTATATAGCTATCAATCAAAATTCATTATAATTTCAAGTAATTACAATTGCGAATCATATATTTCAAGTCTTGTTAACTGCACGTTGAATTAATTCAAGAATATTGATCCTCGTGTATGTCGATATGCACAGTTACACTAACCAACGCTAATTCCTAAGTTGTATCTAAATCCAGTGTCTCACAATTGCATATTAAGTGTCCGGTACATGAAGATCTTTGCCCCTTATGCATTCGCAATGATGATACTGACAGATACGTTCTCGTTGTTCTCATACCCGCTGTTTGGTTAAGGATGATGTACACACCTACCTTTATAGTGTGGTATCCAACTACAAGGTAAATAGTATTTAACTGTGAAAAAACACATTTCATGTTTTATAATAAGAATAAAGTATGCTGACACGTCCCAACGATTTACCTGAAGTTCCTGTTTACAAAGTAAATTATCTGGTGACCGAGGTGGTAACGTCCCTTACTGGTGAACGCCAGACTAGGGTTTGAGTCCCGCTTAAACTCGTTAGTTTCTTTGGTTTCTGCAACCCCACCATGATTGTGAGCTAAGGATGGCGGGGGGGGGGGCTATAGGTCTATCTCCTGAGTCATCAGCCGCCATCACTTGGCCCTCCTTGGTCCTAGCTTGGGTGGAGAAGGGGCTTGGTCGCTGATCATATGTATATGTGGTCAGTCCCTAGGGCATTGTCCTGCTTGATAGGGTAATATCACTGTCCCTTGCCTCTGTCATTCATGAGCCATTTAAACTGATACCTCTACTTTCTTGCTTTGTATGTACCAGCTGATAAAAGGACTCATAAAATGATGTGCGAGTTTACTTTAAAGTTCTTTTTAACTTTTTCGTTGCGATATCTTTTGGGATTTGATATAAGCAGACTTTGTAACACATAATTTTGGTAAAAAAAAAATTCTCATTTTTTTATATTTGTGACTGTGTCCTCTTGTTTTAAAATATTTAATTTAAGATACCATCTATGAAATATGTAATTTAACTGTTTTTAATTTCATTGCAGAAGCTGAGCGATGTTTATGGCAGAATCCAATGCGTCCACGGAACTGTAATGATACACTCTCGACAAGAAAAAAGACTTGAATGTATGTTGTTTATTCTGCCAACTTTCCTGAGCAAAACAAATCGCAAGTAAATGTTTAACTTTTGATCATTTGATCGAAATTTTTCTATGTTAGGTGATGAAATCAATGAATTAACACATATGAAGATATAATGAGATGGAGGATATACTATCTACAGCATAACCATGAAATTATAATAAAAAATTGTTGATAGTTAGTTGTGAGAGCTTCAAGAAAATATTTTTGTAAACGTAAGACTATTCGTTGTATTTTATTTTCCCAAGGATTTATGATTGTCAGAGCTATAGTTTAATATAGTTTAACAAACTATGTAAAAGTGGAAATCAAGGTATCTTTACAGCACCAACTTGTTAGCCTTCTACTGTACTTCCGTTTCTGCTAATTTTTAGGCATCTTGCTGTCCAGTCTCTTTTTAAATGGCGTCCCCAGCCGTAATGTTGGGTTATTTGTCCCAATTTTCATAATTTAGATTAACATAAGGTAATTTTTACTAATGCATTGCAATACCCCATAAATATTTCATACTTTTCTGAGATTAATTTAGCAGCATTATGCTGTTCTTATACCTAAACAAATTAAAGGAAAATAAGAATCGATTGCAAAACAAACAATCGATATCATTGCACTTTAGGACAATGAAAAGGAAAGCTAAATAATCTTATGTTCTATCTCAAGATAACTAGAAATTATCACGAATGTTATTCAATATATTGTTGACACTGGATAACCAATGCTGTCAGCCGTAGCCTCATAAATTATGATGCCTTTCCTTTGAATAAGGTTTACTCAGAAAGGTAAAAGTGGAAACGAAAAATTTGAATGGTGTATAAATATTTTACCATGAATGGATTCAGGTAGTCTGCTGGTGTATCCACCTGTGCTAAGAGACACCATTGCTGGGTGCTTTGCGCAAGGGCATAAAGCAGAACAAATGAAGACTGTCCTGTCCAGTATGATATTGCTTCTGCCCAGTACAAGATAAATTACGGATGATCCATCGGTAATGCTTTATTTCAAGTTTTATAAGAAGAAAAGTCTAGTTTCGCCATTAGGCACAAGTCAAGAAGGATTCATGAGGTTAGGTATTAACTTTTAACCCATTAGGTATCGATTTAATCTTTTATTTTGAAATGATTTTTTTTTTCTAAAATCTTGCTTTATATTGTTATCAAATTCCTAGTAACGATTATATGAAAAATATTACCCATTTTAGCTAAGAAACCCACTGCTTTTGTTTACATAGCGTTTCATTATATAGCCTAACTCGTACTGATATGTGGGGATGGCCTTAGTTATACACACACACACACACACACACACACACACACACACACACACACACACATATATATATATATATATATATATATATATATATATATATATCATATGAATAAGGGTACTAGCTGTTCATGTTGCAATACGTTATTGGGCTGGGGAGAATAACTTCATGATGTGAGAACAACGAAGAATCACACAGACGAAGCAAGTTTTGGAAAGTTGTGTATATAATTTAAACAGGAACTATATATATATATATATATATATATATATATATATATATATATATATATATATATATATATATATATTTATATATATACACTGTGTATGTGTTGTGTGTTTAACTTGTAACTCGCCAGATAGTAAATGTCTTAATCATTTATATTGTACCAACAAACGCTGATATTCGAAATTTACTGTTAATCTTTGAATAATACACACAAGAAGCTTTAGTTTAAAGACGTACACAAACGGCGGAGATCTTGGTTCTTTTCCAAGATCCGTTCTTCACAACGTCAGTATTAAGTCTCTGGGGGAAAAAGGTATATTGAAAATAATTCTTGAAATGGTTTTTAATCGTGAAATCAAAACAATAAGAAGACAATTATACAACTTTAAAACCTTCTATTCCCATTCTTTCATTATATTTACGCACTGTCTGATATTTACGGCACCTTGATTTTATTTTCATTATATGACTGAGCCTTTACTTTATTTCTAAGCTACTCATTTACTTAATATTTTTTTATTCATTTATTTGATAAGTTGATGCCGCCATATAGGAATATTTAGATTGATTTCTCTTCAAGAACCATTTTTATGAAAGAGCTTCCAGCCAATAGGAAAAGAGAATACAGAACTTTTCCTACGTATGTTGTGGTGGTGACTACTGATTGGCTAAATGAAATTCTTTTCACCCCTTAGAAAAACTGGGTTCACTGCTCCACTGGATCGTGTAATGGTAACATTGAAGTGAATAGTTCCGCTGGCGATTTGATTTCTTCTGGTTTTTTAAAGGTAAGGCTCTAGTGATCGGTTATAGTTCAGAATTTTGCTACGAATTGGGTTTTTTTCTTATCACCGTCATCGCCTAATTTAATTGCGTGTATGGAATAAAACCGATGTTTTTTTTATTCACATTTGGAGTTTTATCGTATTGGTTTTCGGTCGTTCACTCGTTTAGTATTGGTACCTGTAATATGCTTTGATATACATCTGTAAATGCTTAGGGAGGAAGGTTATTTGCATGCAAGTAATGTAATGATGAATCATTCCCCTTATACTTTGATGTTTTCGTATCAGTGAATCATACTGGTACGCTATCAAAATCTTTAGGTTTAATTCAACGGTACTCGGCTTAACGAGCCAAAGAAACTTGATTTGAGTGCTAGTCAAGCTGCTCCTAAACGTGGTATATTGATTCTTTTTTTAACGCATCGTGTTAATACTTTAGTTCTTCAGTTCAGGAAGTAAGATTTTATCCATGGTGCCTTTTATGGAATAGAACTTCGAAAAAGACGGGATTTAATAGCTGTTAGAAATTAGAACTGGCTTCACGCTGTCGTTAGTGCTGTTCTTCCGTTATGCATTCGTCTTGATTGTATATACATTACCATTTCAACGGCTGACATGGTAATCATGTAAGGTACTGTCAACCCTATAATTACAATATGCCATAGGACCTATTTACCTTATAACAAATTGTTAGCAGAGCTGACTGGGCAACGGAATGAAGAAGAATGGCTCGTACGAAAAAATAATTTCTTTAAAAAATTTAGAAAATCTGATCCGTTTATGACCGTAGTAAGCTAAGGAATAATAAAACATTCTATAACAGACAATAATGGAGAGAAAAGGAGGTATTGTTACAGTTTCATCCATTATGGGAAATCTATTATAATATATTTCCCGAGTAAAGCAAGTCTTTTGTAGTATTTCTGTAAAATATTATCTGTCGCAAATGCCTAGTTCTTTATATATCGACGATCAAACTCACGCTACTCATGTCTTCCTCCCAGATTTTTTCTAAGTCTGTTGTTATTGTTGACTGTGTCTTGTATTTGCTTAAATGAGCCCTGTAACCACTATAATCCGCGGACAAACTAGTCCACTATGAAGTCTTACACGTTTGGCCAATCACAGCGCCTGTCCACTATGACGTCATACATGTTTGGCCAATCACAGCGCGACAATACAAGAGCGCGACAATACATTATCTTCCCAGGCAATTCATTTCGTTCTTAGACATGGAGACCATAGAAAGCACGTCATCTCATGTTGCACAAGAAGTTGAAATTCCATTTTCTTGTCCTGACTGTTTCGTAACTTACAATGAATTTGTTGAAAAACTAGTGCATTTGTGCCACACACACAATTTAATTTTACAAAATAAAAATTGTCCTGCATGCCAAGGAACCTTCCCAACGGCTTCACGTTTTCCTCAAAGCAGCAGCACATCTTTATGAACCAACAGTTTAAGGTAAGCTTCATTAATTTATAGAGTATATTATAATGGTGACAATATAACGATGTATACAGCAGTACCATCACTTTGGATTTGGTTTGATGGATGTGTTAGGTAGTGGCTGTAAGGGAGGGGTCACAGGGGCTAGGCCTAGGTAGGGGTACAGGGCCCTAGGTTAGGTGGTTGTATTAGGTTCGGTAGTGTCCCGAAAATCACTGTGGCCTTAAGGGGGGGTCGTAGGGGGGGGGGTGGAGACCCCCCCCCCGGTAGGCCTAGGTAGGGATACAGGGCCCCTATGCTAGGTTAGGTGGGTTTTCTTAGGTTCAGTAGTGCCCTGAAAATCACTGTGGCCTTAAGGGGGGGTCGCAGGGGGGGCGGATCCCCCCTCCCCCGGTAGGGCTAGATAGGGGTATAGGGGGAGGGGTGGTGGAAGGATAAGTATTCATTTATTGCAAATATCATTTGACGCCCCCCCCCACCCAAAACCCCGGTTCCCACCTGGTGTCCCCCATAATTGTTGGGATGAAGTAGGGTCTTTCTGCATTCTGGGACTTGTTGTTTTAACTCCAATTACATAGTAAATCTCTAAATCGAATGGTTTGCGGTCAAAATAAACGTTAAATTCGTTGGAACTACACTATTTCTGATGCAACAAATATATTTTTATTCCAGTTTCCCCATAATGGATGAAACTGTAAATTTACCGAAAAGGAATGCAGTGACCGGTGTCGTAAAGTCTAGTTGTAGAAGAGTATTCATGGGTGAATTGCCTGTAATAATAGTTAAGATATCAATTAGCAAGATAGCAGGATTGACTAACTTGGAAATATGGGTGCCAAGTCACCCAGAACCCGACTTGTTTCCTGCTTAACCCTGGATAGGTACGGTGGGTCGTACGCGACCCCGAGCGTCAAAAAAAAGAGGTTTTCCTCACGTGACTCACCCCCGTGACTGAATTTGTGGGTGATCGACCTGCAGGAGGTGTCTCCCCTACACGCTCTAGTAGTGTCCAGATGTGCATTGCTGTAGCTGTACTCCTTCCCCGATTTCTGAGACGCGTCGGGGTCGAGCGCGACCGAGTTTACCCTTCTAAGGTAATTTGCATAATTATCAAAGTTATTACTTATTATGAAATTGTCGTAGAATGGTGCAACTTGTATAGGTTATCAGTTGTGGAAAGTCTTGGTGGATTGTTTGGCTACCATGTGCATGATTTTTTTTTTAGTTAAAATGTCGTTCATCACCACGAGGACCATTTTACCGCGAGTGCCCCTTTTTCATTTTTTTTCATTTTTTTGCCAAGTCATTTTTCCGTAAGATATTGCCAAATAGTGTCGTAAAACTTTTGCTTGTTTAGTGTTGGAAAGTGTGTCTAGATGATCTGGCTACCCATGCGTGACTTTGTTTTTGTCAGATACGACGTAGTTATTGGTATATTGGGTATTTAACTGCGGTTGCCAATTTCTGTTTTTTTTTTCAATATTTGTAAATATTTATACGTAGTAAGGAATTGCCGTATGTTATTCATTTTTTTTTATGTTTGTGTTAGAAAGTGTGCCTTGATGGTTGGGCTAACACGTGCATGTCTTTTTTTTTATCTGAGATGCCGTATATTAGAATGTTGGGCATTTTACCGCGAGTGCCCCTTTTTCATTTTTTTTCATTTTTTTGCCAAGTCATTTTTCCGTAAGATATTGCCAAATAGTGTCGTAAAACTTTTGCTTTTTTAGTGTTGGAAAGTGTGTCTAGATGATCTGGCTACCCATGCGTGACTTTGTTTTTGTCAGACACGACGTAGTTATTGGTATATTGGGTATTTAACTGCGGTTGCCAATTTCTGTTTTTTTTTCAATATTTGTAAAAATTTACTACGTAGTAAGGAATTGTCGTATATTATTGATTTTTTTTTCATGTTTATGTGTTAGAAAGTGTGCCTTGATGGTTGGGCTAACACGTGCATGTCTCTTTTTTATCTGAGATGCCGTATATTAGAATGTTGGGCATTTTTCCGCGAGTGCCCCTTTTTATTTGTTTTGCATTTTTTTGCTTAGTCATGTTACCGTAAGGAATTGGCAAGTAGTGTCGCAAAACTTATATTTTTATAGTGTTGGAAAGTGTTTCTAGATGATCTAGCTACCCATGCCTATTTTTTTTTTTAGCCAGATATGGCGTATATATAAGTATGTGTTCGATTTTCCTGTGATTGCCATTTTTTCGTTTTTTCCCATTTCTTTCAAAATTACTACGTACTAAGGAACTATCACAGAGTAATGATTCATTTATATGTTTATTTGTCGGAAAATGTGCCTTGATGGTTTGCCTAGCACGTGGCTGAAATTTTTTTTTTCTGAAATGCCGTATATTAGAATGGCCATTTTTCCGCGAGTGCCCCTTTTTATTTGTTTTGCATTTTTTTGCTTAGTCATGTTACCATAAGGAATTGGCAAGTAGTGTCGCAAAACTTATAATTTTATAGTGTTGGAAAGTGTTTCTAGATGATCTGGCTACCCATGCCTATCTTTTTTTTTAGCCAGATATGGGGTATATATAGGTATGTGTTCGATTTTCCTGTGATTGTCATTTTTTCATTTTTTCCCATTTCTTTCAGAATTACTACGTACTAAGGAACTATCACAGAGTAATGATTCATTTAGATGTTTATTTGTCGGAAAATGTGCCTTGATGGTTTGCCTAGCACGTGGCTGAATTTTTTTTTTTTTCTGAAATGCCG
Organism: Palaemon carinicauda; assembly: GCF_036898095.1. Lineage (NCBI taxonomy): Eukaryota > Metazoa > Arthropoda > Malacostraca > Decapoda > Palaemonidae > Palaemon > Palaemon carinicauda. The sequence goes on from NC_090735.1 coordinate 51,759,302, forward strand.
TATATTAGAATGTTAGCCATTTTTCCGCGAGTGCCCCTTTTTATTTGTTTTGCATTTTTTTGCTTAGTCATGTTACCGTAAGGAATTGGCAAGTAGTGTCGCAAAACTTATATTTTTATAGTGTTGGAAAGTGTTTCTAGATGATCTGGCTACCCATACCTATGTTTTTTTTTAGCCCGATATGGCGTATATATAGGTATGTGTTCGATTTTCCGGTGATTGCCATTTTTTCGTTTTTTCCCATTTCTTTCCAAATTACTACGTACTAAGGAAATATCACAGAGTAATGATTCCTCTAGATGTTTATTTGTCGGAAAATTTTGTTTACTTCTTTTTTGATTGAATATCATCAAATTTTTTTAGCTAAAATATTATATTGTTTCACATTTTTGTTTTTTTTTCGATTTTATTTCCCTTCAAAAAATTTTTTTTTGGGTCAGAATTTTAATTTTATAGTCGTAAAATAATCGACAATTATCCAGCAACCCACCATACAATTTTTATGCATATCCAATGATAATTAGATTAGTAAATAATACCTTGAAATTGACATACCCTTCCTACATTTCAAGTGGCAGATTAGGGAGTCTGATTCAGTGTGGTTGGCGGCCATTTTGTGGACATATCCGAAGCGTAAGTTGCCCTATCTATATATATTCTTGTTCCCTATAGAATTTGTGATATTTTGGTATATTTTTACCTGCATAAATATCATATTATATATTAAATATATGTATTTTTTACGAAATTTCTAAGTACTCAAAAAATTACCTTTAGATATGGCCCCTGATATAAATGTAATTTACAAAATAATGGAGATTTTTTTACATATTTCTATTTTAGGATAACATATGTTTATTCCCTAAAAAAATTAGCCACTTCCTATTTCATTTGGGTACCCAAAAAAATTCATGAAATTTGGACAAATTTTTTTGGCCAAAAAAAGTTACCCTTTTTTTCTCATTTCAGATCTTCACCTCCATGGGTCTGACTTCATCCAAAATACATCAAGATGTGTCCTAAACATTCAAGAATCAATTCCTAAAAGGATTTGTGTATATATGTATAAACTTTTTTTTATGAATTTTTGTCAGGTCTTTTTTTTTCTACTTAATTTTTTAAAATATTTATAATAAATAGTTTTTCTGCATCTGCAGATGAGTAGTATTTATCTTTACAGTTGTTTTAAGCATTCATTGAAGTTTTTTTTGGCAAAAGAAAAAAAGAGGTTACTGCAAAAACTGATTTTTCAAGAATTTTTTTTGGCGTCGGGGTCGTTCGCGTCCGAGTATACCCTTAAAGGGGTGTCCGAGGAGCGTACCTATCCAGGTTTAAGGCCGATTCGGCAGTAAATAGTTTCACCTGTAACCCTTATTCATTCGTAAGTTTTTCACCCATAACCCCTGGGCTTTCGTAAGTTTTTACACACCTCTTGCGCGTTCTTAATTTTTCACCCATACCTACCTACGACCATAAGTAGTTTCCCCCGTACCCCTGTTCGTAAGTTGTCATACCGTCTGTTCGTTCATAAGTTTCCACCCGTAACCCCAGTGCATACGTAAGTTTTCACGGTAAGGATACTTTCATTTCTAACCAAATACATAAATCATATTCTCGGGTTTTATAAAATATCTGACCATGATTATTGGGGCAAACCAACCGTTTGACTTTGTGGATCTTAATCATGAGGGATCCCAGTGGGAAACAGGGTTTTGAGTGGGGAAATGCCCGAAACGAGTGATTTGCAACACTAGTAATGGTCATAAATGCAAACACCTCACTGTTCCTCTGTTTTGGCAAGCGGTAGACTACATGGATTTGCTGCTTACGCAAGCCCGTTGGTAATTACTTCCGGGACATTTTTTACCTTCACGTGAGCAAAAGTAGTTATATACTGAATGGAGAGTTTTCAAAATAATCAAAGAAATAGATGAAATTGCACTAAATCTCGAAATAGATTGTACTTACCTCTTGAAGACGTCTTCATGTGATAATCAAGGTGAAACTCATGGGTGGAACAATGGCTCTAGGATAACATCTGGGATTTTGTGCCTAAATATTTGGAAGCTTGTAATTGGTTAAAAAACAGGTAATGATTGCGTCATAATAAAAACAGAACAGCTGACAAAAGCGAATGCAAACAACGCAAGCCCAGAAACTCTTAATCAGTTTCCCAAAAGTTAACACTGGAGGGAGTGGAAAAAACGCATTTCAATCGACCGATATGTAAGTTATGCCCCAGCCCCATTAAACATAGGGAGAAAAATACCAAACTAGCCAGTACTCATTTATTTTTTTATACCAAATTCGTTTCGCTAATAATTGATTGTACTGTATATTGAGTTTTCACCCGTACCCCATTATTCATTTGTAAGTTGTTTCATCCGTACCCCTGTTTGTCCGTAAATTGTTTCACCCTTAACCCTGTTTGTCCACAAGTTGTTTCACCTGTACCCATTTGTCTGTATATTGTTTCACCCTTAACCCTGTTTGCCCACAAGTTGTTTCTCCCGTACCTGTTTGTAAGTTTTCACCCGTACCCGTGTTCCGTGAGTTGTTTCTCCCGTACCCGTTTGTCCGTGTTGTTTCACCTGTACCTTGTTGTCCGAAAGTTGTTTCACCCGTACTTCTGTTTGTCCGTAAGTTTTCACCCAAACCCGTTTGTCCGTAAGTTGTTTCATCTGTACCCGTTTGTCCGGAAATTGTTTCATCCTTACCGGTTTGTCTGTTTCATCTGTACCCCTGTTTGTAAGTTGTTTCACCCGAACCCCTGTTTGTCCGTAAGTTGTTTCATCCAAACCCGTTTGTCCGTAAGTTGTTTCACCCGTACCCGTTTATCGTGAGTTTTTTCACCCGTACCCGTTTGTCCGCGAGTTGTTTCACCTGTACATTTTTATCCGTAAGTTGTTTCACCCGTACCCATTTGTCCGTAAGTTGTTTCATCCATACCCCTGTTTGTCCGTAAGTTGTTTCACCCATACCCCTGTTTGTCCGTAAGTTGTTTCACCGTACCGTTTAGTCCACAAGTTTTACCCTTACTCCTGTTTGTCCGAAAGTTGTTTCACGCGTACTAGTTTGTCCAAGTTGTTTCACCTATACCCATTTGTTCGTATGTTATTTCACCCGCACCGATTTTTCCCCAAGTTGTTTCCCCCTTACCCCTGTTTACCCAAAGTTTTCACCTGTACCACTGTTTGTCCATGAGTGGTTTCACCTGTACCCCTATTTGTCCATGAGTTGTTTCACCTGTACCCCTATTTGGCCACGTGTTGTTTCACCTGTACCCGTTTGTCCACGAGTTGTTTCGCCTGTACCCGTTTGTCCCTAAATTGTTTCACCTGTACCCCTGTTTGTCATTAAGTTGTTTCACCTGTACCCCTGTTTATAGGTTGTTTCACCCGTACCCCTGTTTGTGTGTAGGTTGTTTCACCTGTACCCCTGTTTGTCTATAGGTTGTTTCACCCGTACCCATTTGTATGTTTCACCCTCACTGCTTTGTAGTTTTTCACCCGTACCTGGTTGTCCATAGGTTGTTTCACACGTACCCGTTTGTTGTAAGTTGTTTCACCCGTAGCCCTGTTTGTCTGTAGGTTGTTTCACCCGTACGCTTGTTTGTTCGTGAGTTTTCACCTGTACGCTTGTCTGTCTGTATGTTGTTTCACCCGTACCCGTTTGTATGTTGTTTCACCCGTACTCGTTTGTATGTTGTTTCACCCGTACTCGTTTGTATGTTGTTTCACCCATACCCGTTTGTCTGTAGGTTGTTTCACCCGTATCCCAGTTTGTCTGTAGGTTTTCACCCGTACCCTTGTTTGTCTGTAGGTTTTCACCCGCGCCCATTTGTCCACAGGTTGTTTCACCTGTATGCTTGTTTGTCCGTAGGTTTTCACCTGTATGCTTGTTTTTGTCTGTAGGTTTTCAAGTGTACACTTGTTTGTCCATAGGTTTTCACTTGTACGCCTGTTTGTCCGTAGGTTATTTCACCCATACCCCAGTCTGCCTGTAGTTTGTTTCACCCAAACGCCTGTTTCTGTAGGATGTTTCACCCGTACCCTTGTTTCTGTAAGCTGTTTCACTCGTACCCCTGTTTGTCCATAAATTTTTTCGCCGTTACCCCTGTTCGTTCGTAAGTCGTCTCACCCATACCTGTGATCGTCCGTAAGATGTTTTCACCCATACCCCTGTTCGTCCATAATTTGTTTTGCTTATACCATCAGTTCGTCCATAGGTTTTTACCCATACTTCATGTTTGTTCATAAGTTGTTTCACCCATACCCCGTTTGTACAAAAGTTTTCACACACCCTGTTTGTCCGTAAATTGTTTCGCATATAACCCTGTTCATCCTATTTTTCTCACCCATAACCTTGTTCATCCTAATGTCGTTTATTTTTTACACCTTTATCCTTCTGTAAGTTGTTTTACCCATAGCCCCTGTTCATCTGGAAGTTATTTCAGCTGTACCATCACGTTTGTCTGAAAGTTGTTTCAGCCATAAATGCTGTTTCTACGAAAGTTTTCATTGGTCCCTATTTGTCCGAAGGATATTTCACTTGTATCCCGTTTGTCATTATTTCACCCCTGCCCCTTGTTCATCCGAATGTTCTTTCGCGCGTACCCGCTGTTCGTCCGAATGATTCACCCAAACCCTCTGTCCAAAAGTTATTTCACCCATAACCCCTTTTCGTCTTGGTTATTTCAGCCGTACCCCTTGTTTGAAAGATTTTTTTAGCTGTAATGCCTCTTTGTCCGAAAGCTTTCACTCGTACCCCATTCATCCAAATTTGTCTATAGCCTCTGATTATTCGCAACTTGTTTCACCCATACCCGCTGTTAGTCCGAAAGTTTTCATCTATGCCCCTTTTGTCCAAAAGCTTTCTCATATGTACCCTGTTTGTCCAGAAGTTTTCACCCATGCTCCTGTTCGTTTGAAAGTTTTCACCCATACCTCCTGCTCGTTTGAAAGTTTTCACCCATGGCCCCTGTTCATTCGAAAGTTTTCACCCATACCCCCTGTTTGCTCGAAAGATTTCACCCATGTCCCATGTTTGTTCAAAAGTTTTCACCCATGCCCCCTGTTCAATCGAAAGTTTTCAATCATGCCCCCCTGTTTGTTCAAAAGTTTTCTCCCATGCCCCCGTTTGTTCAAAAGTTTTTACCCGTGCCCCCGTTTGTTTGAAAGCTTTCACCCATGCCCCCTTGTTCAAAAGCTTACACCCAAGCCCCCCTTGTTCGGAAGCTCTCACTCATGGCCCCCTGTTCGTCCGAAGGTTTTCACCCGTGTCCCCCTGTTCGTCCGAACGTTTTCATCCGTGTCCCCGTTCATCTGAAAGGTTTCACCCGTGTCCCCATGTTCGTCCGAAAGGTTTCACCCGTGTCCCCGTTAGTCCGAAAGCTTTCAGGCATGCCCCATGTTTGTCCGAAAGGTTTCAGGCATGCCCCCTTTTTTTCAGGCATGCCCTCTGTTTGTCCGAAAGGTTTCAGGTATGCCCCCTGTTCGTCAGAAAGGTTTCACGCATGCCCCTTGTTCGTTCGAAAGGTTTCATGCATGACCCTTGTCCGTCCTAAAGGTTTCACGCATGCCCCCTGTCCGTCCGAAAGGTTTCACGCATGCCTATGTCCTTCCAAAAGGTTTCACCCATGGCCCCTGTTCGTCCGAAAGGTTTCACCCATGGCCCCTGTTCGTCCGAAAGGTTTCACCCATGCCCCCTGTTCGTCCGAAAGGTTTCACCCATGCCCCCTGTTCGTCCGAAAGGTTTCACCCATGCCCCCTGTTCGTCCGAAAGGTTTCACCCATGCCCCCTGTTCGTCCGAAAGGTTTCACCCATGCCCCCTGTTTGTCCAAAAGGTTTCACCCATGCCCCCTGTTTGTCCAAAAGGTTTCACCCATGCCCCCTGTTTGTCCAAAAGGTTTCACCCATGCCCCATGTTTGTCCAAAAGGTTTCACCCATGACCCATGTTTGTCCAAAAGGTTTCACCCATGACCCATGTTTGTCCAAAAGGTTTCACCCATGCCCACTGTTCGTCCGAAAGGTTTCACCCATGCCCACTGTTCGTCCGAAATGTTTCACGCATACCCCCTATTAGTCTGAAAGATTTCACCCATGGCGCCTGTTCGTACGAAAGGTTTCACCCATGCCCCCGGTTTGTCCGAAAGGTTTCACCCATGGCCCCTGTTTGTCTGAAAGGTTTCACCCATGATCCCTTTTCGTCCGAAAGGTTTCGCCCATGATCCCTTCCTGTCCGAAAGGTTTCGCCCATGATCCCTTCCTGTCCGAAAGGTTTCGCCCATGATCCCTTCCTGTCCGAAAGGTTTCGCCCATGATCCCTTCCTGTCCGAAAGGTTCCACCCATGATCCCTTTTCGTCCGAAAGGTTCCACCCATGATCCCTTTTCGTCCGAAAGGTTTCGCCCTTGCCCCCAGTTCGTCTGAAAGGTTTCGCCCAAGCCCCCAGTTCGTCTGAAAGTTTTCACTCATGGCCTCAGTTCGTCCGATAGTTTTCACCCATGCCCCCTGTTCGCCCGTTTATACATACCCTGTTCACCAATTATTTCTCAATTCTATACCCGTTTGCTTGTAAGTTTCGTCCTCACCCTCTGTTCGTCCGCAATTTTTTTGTCCACACACCCAGTTCTTCCCTTGTATTTTCAGTCAAAATTAATGTTCTCCCAGATGGTTTTGATCTTAGCCAACTTGGCTACATGTCTGTTTTTTCTTAACCGCCTGTTACTTATGGGTATACACTATAGTCTATTTTTTATAGCGGTGCATATTTGCACCCACTCACAGGGGTGCCCTTTTAGCTCGGAAAGGTTCCTGATACCTGATTGGTCGGAAGTATTTTTGTCCGAACACCTTCATTGTTCTCGAATAATTACCAAGTAATGTGAATCGAAACTTATTTATTAACCTATATTTCTCCATCAGATATATCTTTTGTCAATAAACAATGTGAAAGAATAAATATATTATAAAGAATCGTCTTGGTAAGTCTAAATTTAATAACATAATCCGCCGAAGTCAACGACAGCAGCTTGTTTTTGGATACACTCTTTGTAATTTTGTAATTTTTTCACATATTTTAACGCAAATTGGGATAAATTACACTCAGCATAAGTTAAACATGTTGTTATAAACTTTCTTTGAATACCAGAATTAACAAAATCATGTAATTAATAAAACCCTATATTTGTAAAAATTCAAGGGAAGGTAAAAGAACAGACTGCAGCGGCCTGGCGGGAAAACGATCCCTTCTGACTGTCATAGACGCATCTTCTTTTTTTTTCTTTCGTAATATAGTTCGGCCTATTCCTTTTAGTTTAAATAGTCTTGCATTGTCTCTTCGTATTAATTTGCTTATTATTTTCCCACATTCCTGTTCCTCACATCTATCTATTTTCCCGATATCGCTTCTTTCATAAATGGGATAGCCGCACTACGATTCCTTATCCTCTGTCGAAAGTGATGGGTTGAAGGGAAGCGCGTGCTAGTCTCATTAAAATAGTGTAGAGGCGGGAATAAAGAAAAAATACTATGCTTAATTTCAGGTTTACAGAATAGGTTATACTTGCTACACAACATAAAATTTGTTATTATTATTTACATGTTTACTGACGTAAGGTACAAAACATAAGGAATCGTAGTGCGGATATCACATAGCCCTATATGAAAGAAGGGATATCGGGGAAAATAGATAGATATTAGGTGAGGAACAGGAATGTGGGAAAATACTAAGCAAAATATTACGAAGGGAGACAATGCAAGACTATTTAAACTGAAAGGAATAGGCCAAACTTTATTACGAAAGAAAAAAAAAATGCGTCTATGACAGTCAGAAGGGATCGTTTTCCCGCCAGGCCGCTACAGGCTGTTCCTTTACCTCCCCTTAAGTTTTCACAAATAAAGGGTTTTATTTATTCCATGATTTTGGTAAATTCTGGTATTCAAAGAAAGTTTATAATAACATGTTTAACTTATGCTGAGTGTAATTTATCCCAATTTGCGTTAAAATATGTGAAAAATTACAGAATTACAAAGCGTGCATCTGAAAACAAGCTGCTGTCGTTGACTTCGGCGGATTGTGTTATTAAATTTAGACTTACCAAGGCGATTCTTAATAATATATTTCATATTGTTTATTGACAAAAGATATATCTGATGGAGAAATATAGGTTAATAAATAAGTTTCGATTCACATTACTTGGTAATTATTCGAGAACAATGAAGGTGTTCGGACAAAAATACTTCGACCAATCAGGTATCAGGAACCTTTCCGAGCTAAAAGGGCACCCCTGTGAGTGGGGTGCAAATATGCACGCTATAAAAATAGACTATAGTTACCTCCCTTCCTCTTTTTTGTTGAATATGCTTTTCTGTCTTAGTGTCCCGCCATATGGCCTAAATTTTATAATTTCAACTCATACCCTTGTTCGTGTTAAGCCTTTTTGGCCGTAAACTTCATTCTTTCATGCCTGGCTTGTCCAAATATTTCTAGCAAAGTTCCGAGACGAAAGCCATTCCCGACTTCGTCGTTAATTTCCTCCCAAATACTGTAGTTCCAACCATGCCAGTAATTCAATCACAATGGTTCTAGCCATGCCATCAATTTAACCTTAATAGTACATGCCGCCAATTCGACCATAAATCTTTTGCCATTATAACTCTTAAAAGCCTTTGGTAATCTCAGCCATAGCTTGTGTGAAGGACTTCGCGCAAGATAGATTTCAAAGTCGTTACTTTACCCCCTTTGCAGTTTACTTGGTGTGTGCGCGCGCGTGCGCGTGAGTTCCTCTTGATTTTGACTCCTACGTTCGATCTACTATTACCGTTTTTTACACTTTATATCCAGAATTATTTTCCTCCAGATGATTAAGATTTGAAATTAACCAGAACATGTATGGTCACAGCTAACCTTGACATAGATCTTTGGCTAGCAATGATGATAATTTATCAAGTAGACGTAACCGATAAGTTGAATGCAAAATCTTTTTACTCTCTCTCTCTCACTCTCTCTCTCTCTCTCTCTCTCTCTCTCTCTCTCTCTCTCTCTCTCTCTCTCTCTCTCTCTCTCTCTCTGTTGCCTGAGATTTTTATACGTTTTAGAATTAAGATATTGCATATACAAAGGTACAAATATTTTTAATCTAAATTCAGAAATTTAACTTCACGTTATCCCCAAGCTTTGCAATATTGGTGTGAAAAGTAATTTGACCATCGAGTTGAACAAAAAGCTGTATTCATTAAACTACAAAAAGTAGTTTGCTGCCAAGTGTCTAGTAAAGTAATAATTAGAACGATCATATTTAGAGGTTACAGGTCTGATTGCTCATAGGTGTTTTCATCTTAACACAAATCTTATGCGTTGAAAACTGATTTATCGTAATAAAACAATGGCTAAATCTTGGCTTACTCTGTCATGTCTTGACTAAGACCAGACAACCCTTTTGATGGTTAGGAAGTATGATAAGAGATGTAGGAAAATCGGTATTCTGCTTATATCTCGTAACATATGTAAATATTTTGCGTAGACAACGCGAAAGAAACTAAGTGAATTAAGCGCGAGATAATGCAAAACGGAATATATCGAAATAATAAATAATTGTGAAAAGTATCCGATGGGGGTGATAGTTGCCTCTTTGGCCTTCATTCCCGAAACGTTTCAACTATCGATCGTTCAACCGGCAATATTCCCAAAAGAAATTCAGTATTCATTTAGCTTTGTTTAACCAGTGAGGTTCAAGTGTCACGCCAGAGTACGCCCGCTTCCTCCATATACATACCTGGGAGGCGGAGAGACTGCACTGGAGTATTTTTACATTGCTTCATCATCTCCTACGCCTATTGACGCAAAGGGCCTCGGTTGGATTTTGCCAGTCGTCTCTAGCTTGAGCTTTTATTTCAATACTTATCCATTCATCATCATCTCCTCCGCGCTTTATATTCCTCAGCCATGTAGGCCTGGGTCTTCCAACTCTTCTAGTCCCTTGTGGAGCCCAGCTGAATGTTTGGTGTACTAACCTCTCTTGGGGAGTGCGAAGAACATGCCCAAACCATCTACCCCTCATCATGATCTCATCTTTATTTCATGCTTATTTATTGCTTTACTAACGGATGTAAAATTTCAAATTTCTCACGTGTATGCAATAATTTCCATTTTTAATTATTTACCATTTATTTCCTCATTATCGAGACGCACTAAAAACACGCTTCCCGGTTGTATGTAGTCTATAGTTTTTAGCATGAGAATTTCTTGTAATGCTACCTAAGGACTGACTCTCTCTCTCTCTCTCTCTCTCTCTCTCTCTCTCTCTCTCTCTCTCTCTCTCTCTCTCTCTCTCTCTCTCTATATATATATCGTATCCTTTTACATTCTTGTCTCTTACAAACCTTCATATATTACGCCAAGGTCTTAATTTTTTTTTTTTTTTTTTAAGAAAATTCCCTTTTCGCATTCTTTTTGGGTCACTATAACTTAGGTAGATACTCTTTTTAGAGGGGGATATTTTTTTTTATTGTCGATTCTAGTTCTTATGATTCAGTAATCTTTGGTACTTTTTTTAGTTATTACTTTACTGGGGTTTACGTGGTTCATTACTTTACCGAGGTTTGCATGGTTCATTACACATTGGGATTCTATGGTTCATTACTGAGACTTGCGTAGTTCATTACTTTACTGGGGTTGGCGTGGTTCATCACTTTATAGGGGTTGTGTGGTTCTTTACTTTACAGGGGTTTGTGTGGTTCACTACTTTACTGGGGTTTGTGTAGTTTTATTATTTTACTGGGTTTTATGTGGTTCACTATACTGTGGTTTGCATGGTTCATTACTTTACTGAGGTTTGCATGGTTCATTACTTTACTGAGGTTTGCATGGTTCATTACTTTACATGGGTCTGCGAGGTTCATCACTTTACTGTGGTTTGCATGGTTCATTACTTTACTGGGATTTGTGGGGTTTATTACTTTACTGAGTCTCGCCTGGTTCATTACTTTACTGGGGTTTGCATGGTTCTCTACTTTACTGAGCCTTGCATGGTTCATTACTTTACTGAGGTTTGTGTGGTTTATTACTTTACATGGGTTTTGCGTGATTCATTACTATACTGGGGTATGCGTGGTTCATTACTTAACTGGGCCTTGTGTGGTTCATTACTTAAGTGAGGTTTGCGTGGTTCATTACTTAACTGAGGCTTGAGTGATTCATTACTTTACATGGGTTCGCGTGATTCATTACTTTGCATGGGTTTGTATAATTCATTACTTTACTGGGGTTTGCGTGGTTCATTACTTTACATGGATTTGTGTGGTTCATTACTTTACGGAGGCTTGCGCGGTTCATTACTTTACTGGGGTTTGTGGGGTTCATTACTTTACTGGGGTTTGCGGGGTTCATTACTTTACTGGGGTTTGCGTAGTTCATTACTTTAGTGGTCTTGCATGGTTCATTAATTTACTGAGTTTTACGTAGGTTGTGACTCAAAGGCGAGATGAAAGCAACTGAGTACTTTATTATAGACATATCGAGTATATATACACACTAGGTCCTGGCAAGGTGGTCACAAAATACAACATGCTATTTCTTGTCCAACTGGCAACCGGTTCTGTTAACAGTTAACAATGAGAAATAGGCTGACAGGTTGATGCAAGTTGCTGTCAATGCGAGGGGAGAGCGAAGTTACAAAGGATAATATATACAGAAAAAGAGAAATGTCGTTACTATGTGACACACGGGTGGTACAGGGCTCTCCCCCTAAAATTGGCTTACTGTACATGTTAAATAGGGCACCCTGATCTAGAGAGGTGAACTGTAGGTGGATCATCTGGCAGGAGATAAGCAGGTGTTAGATGATTAATGGGGACCTAGTCCTCTTTGCCACGAATATTTAGTAGGAATGCTTTCGGATTGCCTCGGATCACAAGGAAAGGGCCCATATAAGGGGGCGTTAGCGGTGGCTTGCTAGTGTCATTACGTAGGAAGACATGCGTTGCAGAGTGCAAGTCTGTCGGTATGTGATGCTTCGCTGGGGGCTTGTAAGTCTGGCGGCATGGAGTAAACTTTCCCACGACTTGACGTATGCGCTGGAGATCGTCTGAGGAGGTTGCAGAAGGAAAAAATTCGGCAGGGACGACTAATGGGTCGCCATACACCATTTCAGCTGCCGAGACGTCCAGGGCATCTTTAGGAGTGGTCCTCAGTTCCAGGACGACCCAGGGAAGCTGCGTAAACCAGTTGGAGTCCTTGCAGCAGGACATCAAAGCTGCTTTGAGGGTGTGATGAAACCGTTCAACCATTCCATTGGCAGCGGGGTTGTAGGCAGTTGAATGATGAGATTCGCTAATGATGTCCACAATTGAGAGGTGAAAGTGGTACCCCTGTCAGAATTAATATGCTCAGGGATACCAATTCTTGCTATCCATCCTGAGAGTAAGGCAGACGTTGTAGTTTCCATGGGAATGGCTTCAGGCCAACGAGTGGAGCGGTCAATGACGGTAAACAGGTAACGATGTCCTTGTGATGTGGGTAGGGGGCCTACAACGTCGACGTGAATGTGGGCGAAACGATGCTGAGGTTGAGGAAAGGTGCCCAATCCTGAATCAGTGTCAATGTACTTTGGAAGTTTGGCGTGAAGTACAGGCGCGGACCCAATCCTTAGATCCTTGATAATGCCGTGCCAAATGAACTTCATCTTCAGCAGCTGTGCAGTAGAACGTCGTGAGGGATGTGAAAGGCCGTGAAGGAAATCAGACACCTGTCGGCGCATGGGAGCAGGAATCCACGGTCGCGGTCTACCAGTACTGACGTCACAGAGGAGGGTGGTGTTGGAGTCAAGGGGGACGTCTTCCCAACAGAGGGATGTGCAGGATGTCCTACATGCTTGATACTCTGGATCCTGTTGCTGGGCTTCAGCCAAGGCATTGTAATCCAAACCCAGTTGAACAGCGGCCAACGTGTTTCTTGACAGGGCATGGGCAATGGGATTCATTTTCCCAGGGACGTGTTGAAGGGTGCAATTGTATTCCGCCACGGCGGAAAGATGTCGGCGTTGACGGGCGGACCAGGCGTCAGACTGTTGAGTAAAGGCGTGCACCAGACACATGCAGTCTGTGCGAATGACGAAGGGTGTAAGTTCTAAGAAATGGCGAAATTGATGCACAGCCAGCAATTCGCGATAGAAGGTAGACTAACCTGATTCTGCCTTGGACAGTTTTCTGCTGAAGAAGGCCAATGGGCGGGGCAAGCCGTTGACCACCTGTTCGAGTACTGCAGCAATAGCGACGTCGCTGGCATCGGTGGAGAGGTGGAGACGGGCATGTTAGATGGGAGAAGTGAGAGCAGCAGCGGTTGATAGGGCATTCTTTGCGTTGTAGAAGGCCGCTTCTTGAAGGGGGCCCCACTTCGGGTCTTTTGGCTTGCCCTTGAGGGAGGCGTAGAAGGGAGCAAGAGTGGCGGCAATGGCTAGCAGAAAACGGTGATAATAGTTGATCATGCCCAAGAATTCCTGCAGTGTTTTGACGGTTGAGGGCATGGGGAAGTTCTGAACAGCTACTACCTTCTCAGGGAGGGGATGGACTCCTTCAGGAGTGATGCGGTGCCCTAAGAACGACACTTCGTTGGTGCTAAAGGTACACTTGCCATACAGGACTACAAGGCCGTTTTGTTGCAGGCGGTCGAGCACGATGTGCAGGTGACGGTGTTCCTCTTTTGAGGAAGAGAACACAAGTATGTCGTCCTCGTTACATACACAGAAGGGGAAATCCCTTAAGATGCCATCCATGCGACGTTGAAAAGTGGCCCCAGCATTACGAAGCCCAAAACAGGAGTAATTGAAGGTGTATGTACCGAAGGGAGTGGTGATGGCGGTCTTGGGTGTATCTTCTGGGTTCATAGGCACCTGATAATACCCCTTCAGGAGGTCGAGCGTGGAGAAAACCTTCAGTTTGTGAAGGTAGGTGGTCACGTCAGCGATGTTTGGGAGGGGGTAGTGATCCGGTTCTGTTTGCATGTTCAGGTGCCTGTAATCCCCACACGGACGGAAGGAGCCGTCTTTCTTCAGGACGATGTGTAAGGGTGACGACCATGGGCTGGAGGCCTTTTGGCAAAGGCCCATTTCTTCCATTTCGTTGAAAGTCTGTTTGGCGGCGGCCAATCGATCCGGTGCCAGTCTTCTGAATTTGGTAAAGACGGGGTCCCGTTGTTTTGATGTGGTGATAAATACTGTGTTTTGCAGGAGCCGTGGGCGTTTGGCGAAGTTCTAGACGGAAAACTTATGGGTATGATCCGAGGAGGTGGGCGTAGGCATCCGTGGGTGCGCTGATGTGGAGAGAGGGGTTGAAGGGGGCGGATTGAAGATGTCGACAAGTACGAGTCTGCGTTGACCAATCGTCGGTGGGCGACATCAACCAGAAGGTGGAAATGAGAGTGGAAATCCGCACCGAGGATTGGCAATATGACGTCAGCAACGAGAAACTTCCAATTAAATTAAATTTGCCGTGTCCAAACGATAATGTGAGGCTCTCGTAATCGTAGGTGGGTATTGCAGATCTGTTGACAGTTATTAGGCGGACGTCGCCAGACTTAGACAGACTACGTCGTGTCCTGAAGTTCCCTTGGCAAATGAGAATGATAAGCACCCGTGTCTACCAAAAATTGCACGCCCGTTCCTGCATGTAAAAAAAAAAAAAAAATTAGAAACACGGGAGGCCACCGCCACGAGCGATGGCCTACTTGCACGTTTTTTGGCCACTGACAATCCACGGCCACGGCACGTTTCTTCGCGGCAGCCCCAAATCTGGAGTGGTAGTAGCAAAACTGCGGCCGATAGACGGCAGTAAGTGGCTGTAGAAGTTGTTGGTTGAGGCACGAGCGAGTGGTGGGTGATGGGTGGCTATGTCGCTGCTCCGGCACGTCATGGGGTAGGCATGTGTGTCCTATGGCACTCGCATCAACTTCAGTTGATGTTGAATAGGTGTCCTCTTCATCAGGAGTGGAGGCATTGATGGAGGTCTTGAAGGTCATGAAGTGGCTGTCCATAAGGGCGTCGGCTTTGGTCATTGTCTCTTATGGGTAAACTATCGACATCGGGTATAGCAGCGCATACAGGTTCAGGTAAACGGTGTACCCAAAGGGCACGAAGTAGGCTCACCTCATGAGGAGAGCCATCTGCGGTAGGTTGCAGGCGAGCGATACTGGTCCTTTTCCTGAGGGCGAGCGAAGCCCTTTGGTCCCCCAACGGTTGTTGAGAGAGCTGAAAAAGCTTTGCTATACGGGCGGCTGGCGACGGCGAGTACTGCTGCAGAGGTATGTTTTGAGGGCATCATACAATATTGGGGTGTCTCCTTGTTCACAAAGCCTGTCGGAGATTTCCGGGAAGGTGTCCTCGGGTATCACTGCAAGAACATAATCTGCTTTGGTGGTTGATTGAGTCACGCCCTTGATGCGGAACTGGACTACTGCATGCAGAAACCAAGCAAACGCCTCTCCACTGGCGAACGACAAAATTTTTAATGGGGCAGCGCCAACTTCCGTGGAGCCCGCCATAGTAACAGTGAGGGTTGGGGGGAAGGCGGGAGGAGCAAGCCTACTCTTGACGTGCCAAGAGTAGGCTGTGGCTCAAAGGTGAGATGAAAGCAACTGAGTACTTTATTTATACACACATCGAGTATATATACACACTAGGTCCCGGCAAGGTCACAAAATACAACATGCTGTTTCTTGTCAAACCGGCAACCGATTCTGTTAACAGTTAACAATGAGAAATAGGCAGACAGGTTGATGCAAGTTACTGTTAATGCGAGGGGAGAGCTTAGATACAAAGGATAATATATAAAAGTCTTTACTACGTACGATCGTATGACACACTGGTGGTACACTACTGTACTGGGGTTTGCGTGGCTCGCTACTTAGTGTTTCTGTGGTTCATTACTTGGGTTTGCGTGGTTCATTACTTTACTGGGATTTGCATGGTTTATTACTTTACTGGGATTTGTGTGGTTCATTACTTAACTGAGGCTTGTGTGTTTCATACTTTACTGGTGTTTGCGTGGTTCATACTTGACTGGGGTTTGCGTGGTTCAGTACTTTACTTGGATTTGCGTGGTTCATCACTTTACAGGGTTTATGTGGTTCATTACATTACTGGGCTTGTGTAGTTCCATTACTTTATTGGGGTTTGTGTGGTTCATTACTTTCCTGGGGTTTGAGTGGTTCACTACTTTGCTGTGGTTTGCAAAATTCATTATTGGGCTTATGTGGTTCATTGCTTTACTGAGGCTTGCTTGGTTCATTACTTTACTGGGGCTTGTGTGGTTCATTACTTTACTCTGAGGCTTGCGTGGTTCATTACTTATACTGGGGCATGCTTGGTTCATTGCTTTAAGGCTTGTGTGGATCATTACTTTACTGGGGCTTGCGGGGTTCATAACTGAACCTTGCATGTTTCATTACTTTACTCTAAGGCTTGCGTGACTCATTACTTCACTGGGGCTTGCGTGGTTCGTTGCTTCACTAAGGCTTGCATGGTTCATAACTTTACTGGGGCTTGTGGGGTTCATTACTTTACACCGAGGCTTGCGTGGTTCATTATTTTGGTTTGCGTGGTTCACTATTTTACTGGGGTTTGCTTGGTTCATTACTTTACTGGGGTTTGCGTGGTTCATTACTTTATTGGGGTTTGCGTGGTTCATTACTTTACACTGAGGCTTGCGTGGTTCGTTACTTTACACTGAGGCTTGCGTGGTTCGTTACTTTACACTGAGGCTTGCGTGGTTCGTTACTTTTCACTGAGGCTTGCGTGTTTCGTTACTTTTCACTGAGGCTTGGTGGTTCGTTACTTTTCACTGAGGCTTGCGTGGTTCGTTACTTTTCACTTATGTTTGCATGGTTCATTACTTAACTGGGGCTTGCATGGTT
This sequence comes from Palaemon carinicauda, assembly GCF_036898095.1. Lineage (NCBI taxonomy): Eukaryota > Metazoa > Arthropoda > Malacostraca > Decapoda > Palaemonidae > Palaemon > Palaemon carinicauda. Next base: position 51,776,211 of record NC_090735.1, read on the forward strand.
CATTACTTTACTTGGGCTTGCGTCGTTCATAATTGAGGCTTTTGTGGGTCATTACTTTACTAAGGCTTGTGTGGTTCATAACTTTACTGGGGCTTGCGAGGTTCATAACCGAGGCTTGCGTGATTCATTACTTTACACTGAGGCTTGTGCAGTTCATTACTTGGGTTTGCATGGTTCATTACTCTACTGGGGTTTGAGTGGTTAATTACTTTACTGGGGTTTGAGTGGTTAATTACTTAACTGGGGTTTGTGTGGTTCATTATTTTACTGAGGTTAGTGTGGCTTATTACTTTACTGGGGTTTTGCTTGGTTCATTGCTTTACTGAGGCTTGCTTGGTTCGTAGCTTTACTGAGTTTGCGGGATTCAATTCTTTATTGGGCTTGTGTGGTTCAATACTCTACTGTGCTTGCGTGGTTGGTGTGTGGTTCACTACTTTACTGGGGTTTGCATGGTTCACTACTTTACTGTGGTTTGCATGGTTCACTACTTTACTGTGGTTTGCGTGGTTCACTACTTTACTGGGGTTTGCGTGGTTCATTACTTTACTAGGGTTTGCGTGGCTCACTACTTTACTGAGGTGTGCGTGGCTCACTACTTTACTGAGGTTTGCATAGCTCACTACTTTACTGGGGTTTGCGTAGTTCATTACTTTATTGAGGTTTGCGTGACACTACTTTACTGGACTTGCGAGGTTCAGTACTTTGCTGGGATTTGTGAGTTTCATTACTTAACTGGGGTTTGTGTGGCTCATTACTTTACACTGAGGCTTGCGTGGTTCATTACTATTATTTACATGATTCACTACTTTACTGGGGTTTGCATGGGCCATTACTCTACTAATGCTTGTGTGGCTCATTACTTTACTGTGGTTTGCATGGGCCATTACTCTACTAATGCTTGTGTGGCTCATTATTTTACTGGGGTTTGCATGGTTCGTAGCTTTACTGGGGCTTGCTTGGTTCATTGCTTTACTGGGGTTTGCATGGTTTAAGACTTTACTGGGCTTGCGTGGGTCGCTGCTTTACTGGGGTTTTCATCTTTCACTGCTTTACTGGGATTTGTGTGGTTCACTGCTTTACTGGGATTTGTGTGGTTCACTGCTTTACTGAGATTTGTGTGGTTCACTGCTTTACTGAGATTTGTATGGTTCACTGGTTTACTGGGGTTTGCGTGGTTCACTACTTTACTGGGCTTGCGTGGTTCCCTACTTTGCTGAGATTTGTGGTTTATTGCTTTACTAGGGTTTGCGTGGTTCATTACTTTACTGGGTTTTGTGTGGTTCATTACTTTACTGGGTTTTGTGTGGTTCATTACTTTACTGGCGTTTGTGTAGTTCATTACTGGGGTTTGCGTGGTTCATTATTTTTTGGGGCTTGCATGGCCTATCATTTTACTGAGCTTGCATAATTCTTACTTTACTGGGCTTTGCGTGGTTCATTATTTACTGGGATTTGCATGGTTCACTACTTTACTGGGGTTTGCACGGTTCTTTACTTAACTTTCAACTTTAAGGGCTGCTTTTCTGGTCCTATACAACAGGGAGAACCCTACTCTCTACAGAACCTTCAGTCATTTTCTTATGCATTCCAAGGCATTCTTCACCTCACGTCACATATTGTTTTTCAAATCCACACGATCGAAGCACTTGGAGGACAAGAAAATCATCAGTTTCATCTTGAAAGCCTTAATATCTTCAGTCTTTCGGATGTCTAGTGGGAGCTTATTCTATATTCTCGGGGCCGCATATAAAGGCTCTGGAGCCCACTGTAGGCATATATTTAGTTTCAAACCATCTATTCCCCAGTCAACACGATTTGTTGACTGCACATTATGTAGCAATTCTTAGATATTTTGGACGTCCGATTCGGTTAACTTAATGGCTTATTGTATATTTTTTAAGCTCAATTCTCATGTTATTAGGCAGCCAGTATAAAGCAATTAGTGTAAGTGATCCTTTCTCGGGGTGGGACACCTTTTATCAGTCTTGCTTGTCTTGTTTATTATGTTTTGTAGTTTTAAGTGGCACTTTTGGTAAATTGCAGTAGAGTTAGTGGTCAATCCAGTTTATCTCAAGTTTCTTTACAGAATGTTCATCCAGGTGTTTTATAAAAGCAAGTGGTTCTAAGATGATAGTCAGCGGTTTTACAACATTTAAATTATTTGGTCATTGATAGAAAAGTTGAATACTCCTTAATCACGAACTTTACTAGATACCGGGACAGTTATTTTTTTTATTGAATATCACCCAAGTTTATTAGGCTGTTTATTTTCCGACCACCATAAAATCGGTTTTATTTTCATTTAATTTTAGTTGTTTAATTGCCACCTATTCCCTAACGCTGGAGGTTAGTGTGATTCGCCGCCTTACTGGGGGTTAGCGTGGTTCACTACTTTACTGGTGTTTTATAGGTCCTTTTGTTTTTGACTTTTGATCCTTATTTCGTTTTCATTATTGCTACTTTCATCTAGGACTTCTAGGTCCTTTGTTATATAGGTCCTCCCTTTAAAAGTATTATCTACGTACTTATTCTGTTGGTGTTTGTATCTAGAACGTTCGTTTTTTTATCTGACTGGTTGTTTAGTTATCTTGTCTAATCAGATCAATTACCATATTTGCATACTTAATCTAGGTAATTTACTCCTATTTTCCATGACTACTTCGATGTCTTATCTACTATAACCAGATTAGTTTCCCTTGTCCAATTGTAGACTCAAGCTGTCAAGTTTCCTCTCCATATTATATTTTGCATCATCTTGACCGTGTTCAAATCATTATTCATTAATCTATGGGCGCACGCAGTAAACGGTACTGGCCCCAAGCTGACTTTCTGTTGTCCCTCTCATTCGAAGGTCCTTAAACTACCGAATGCTTATCAAATACGTAAAACTGTAACCAGACTCTTCTTGAATTTTCAGATTTCATGAAAACCTAAGGTACTTAAATAAGTTTTCTCTTATAAGTGTCACGAACATATAGTATTCCCTTAACAAAAACCTATTATTTTCATACATTGGGCCTGCACATACACTTGAAAATCATGTTGATAATGCCTATTTTCTTTTGCAGGGTAAAGGATAAAATTGACCAAGGAACTGGAACTGTTAATTGACCCCCCAACCACACTTAACCAAGAAGCTTTTAGTGCCGATATGCCGAGGCTGTAAGAATGGGTACCTGTGACCCTTTATATAACACCATCCCTTTAGCATTATAGTCAACTAAGAAGCTTTAACCAAAGGAAATCTTTCAGGTGAGTTGCGAATGCTCGTAAACATGGATATTTCTGCTTGCGTTTCTTGCATATTTTTACTGTAACATTAATGAAATATAAATGTTGGAAATTCCCCAAAGATGTATGAATTTAGCGTTCATTGAACATTCCCCAAAGGCTGCAATTTTATATAATTTAAAATTTAGATTTATAATATTTTCATCAAATAAGTTAATCTTCTAGGTTACTCTGCTAAAAATAGTAATTTTGAGATTTGCAAAGAATCTTAATTTTTTTCGTCAATGTTTTTCTATCCACAGGGTCAATTTATACACAAGAATCAGAAACTTGAGCCCTTCAAATATTACGGTTCCTCAAAGACTGATGACCCTCAAAAAGCCGATTGTAAATGACGAATGTGTTAGACGTCCGTCCAGACTTAAGATGTCCTGCCTGTTCAACATCAAAATTCAGGGATGTTTTTTTCACCCATGAAACTTCCAGGAGAGTATTGAGCAGTTATTAATGGAACTTTTTTTTTAATTAAAATACTGTTAAAGGAATCTTAAGTTGTATCGAGTAAATCTTGACACTTTTATGAAGTTTTAAAGCTTTTGTATTCATGGTTCGTTTGAGGTAAAAGATTTCTAGTTTTAAAGGTTATTTGAAAATCATTCATTATATCAAAGTTTTGCTGAATTAGACAATCTACTTGTCACTAAAGAATGTCGCGTAAAGAGCTTTGACTGAACTGAACCTAGTTATTGTATGGAACATTACTTCTTAGGATTTTCATTTTTAAATGTTTGGTATATCGTAACTATCTTTGTCCCATGTATGGTTGTCAGTATCGGGGTAACTAGGCAATAATGCAATATTTGTTTTTTTTGACTCAATATTAATTTTGGTTTTTTTACCTTTCTGCTCGCCAAATGATAAGTATGCGCAGATTACTGACATTTATTTGAAATGTTCCTCCAAAATTTTCTATAACGAGATAACTTATCTCCACAAGAACAGTTTTATAAATGATTCGTGAATCTGGAGTATCTACTATTAGTCTTATCTCCTAGGATTTTGAAGAAACTCTAATCTATGTTTAGTTCAGATTTTTTTTTTTCATCCAAAGTGTAACGTTAATTTACGTTGGAACTAATCCGTGATTCCATGCTTATCTGGAGCTAAGGCTTCTATGACGTATTGAGATAAGTATTTTTTTTCATTTTGTGTTTTCCTGAATTAAATTTTTCAAATTCACACTAACAAAATAGAATACCAATGTGTATGGTAACTGTTCGAAATGGGTTATGTCATTTAAAGAAAATTGGTGTAGCTTTGGCTTTTACTGTTAAGGAACAAACATTTTGACAAACACATGTTATAGTTGGTTTGAAACATTACCTAAAACATGAAATTTTATCAATTTTGTCCTTCATTTATTTTAAATTTAAAGAATTATTTTAAGCATTTTGATTTATTAATATCTGAAAGCTGAATCTTTAGAGCATATTTGATAAAGACAATTACTAAAATTGTCCTTTTAGCTATGGGGCCTTAAATGTGTTTACTATAAAAAGATTTTAGGGTATGACTCAGTGTAACTACTGTAAAAGGGAGCTTTTTCACATTGTGGTTATGCAATCAAGGGGAGTTAAATGTGGCTTCTGTGGATTGGGGTAAAGCGATTTAAATTATGCTAATTCATCCTCCTAGTTACAATCGGAATAAATATGCATTATAATTAGAACTGAAGGACTCCTTAAAATTACACTGATTCCGTACCAATGTGTAGGTTTTCCCCTGCTTTTTGAGACCATAGATTTAATTTAGAATTCATATTTATTAGCTACGTAGTTACTGCTTGTAAGAAAGTGACTCTGTAAAACTCAGTTTTAAATGTGATGATTTTGATAGTAATCTTGAAATATTGTCCTTTACAAGACACTAACAAACTACTTGAACATTTCCTTCTGATAGTGCAGGGTATTTTTTGGTTAATGCGTACGAAACAATACTTAGGTTTTTTACTTTGTTTTACTTGGCAAAGCGCCAATGTAACTGTCTTTTTCATGGAAGTTTTAAAAAGCTCACACCAACTTTAGAATTAAATTTATGAAGGGAACTGAGATTAAGCTTTTTAAGAAGTTCACGTCCACTATGGATTAAGATTTATGAAGGGAACCGAGATTAATCGAGTTCATACCAACTATGGATTAAAATTTATGAAGGGAACTGAGATTTAGCTTATGAATTCTTATTAAAGGTGCAACTGGAAGTATTTTTTAGGAAAGACATTTACAATAGCCATCATTTTTCACCTTTGCATATAAAAACTTGACCATAGATTTCATTTTTGCCTTAATTTTACAGATGCAGAAATTCCCGAGTTTCTAGTCGGGCAACTGGGTACTTTATAATAGCAGGGCAACTTTGTCCTTCATTGATAGAAATAAGATTTTACTATAACTATTAGTTATGTATAGATATGTCTTGCTACGAAAGCTGAACCTTGTTGACTGGAATAATTTCTTTCAGGATCGTGAATTGGAATGGCATAATAGATTCCTCAGTCCTGGTGAAGATTTTGATGCCCACAGCATGCTATTAAAGGACCTGCCTCTGCTGAAGAGGCAAAATAGACAGGACTAATTTGATTACAGGTGAGGCATTAAGAAAGTTGGATGATTACAAAGGTGGTGGTTTTTTATATCCACAAACTATAAGAAACTTTTAATGTCTGACCGTTAAGCTTGCTTTAAAACGGCCATTTACAATAGTGGATGCCCAAATCTATCAGGAATAATATCATTATCTGATGAAATGATCTTGTGTATACTGAAATGAAAGTGCCATTATTGAGGTTCAAGAATATAGTTATATATTTGAGACTGACTCATGTCATTTATGTTAACACAATTACCTGTATTATTAAAGCAAATAGCCAACTTTAGACGAACAACTAAGAGTAATATTCTGCATGAAAATAACATTACGGTAGTCGTAACACTTTCGTTTAAAATAACTGCGTAAAACTAAAAATGCTGAATAGTCCAGCTTAACTGAATTACAGTATTTTGTAATTTTGGAAATTACAAGAATTTCACATTAACCAAATAGAATTGAGCTCAACGCATCCCTTCTGGTTTTCTGCCATTTGGTTACTAAAGTAATGGTAAATCTAATGAAACTAAACGTTGGGAAATGTTCACCTTTAAACTGAAGGTTGACAAATTGTTAGGGAAAATAATCAAAAGGATACGCTATCTATAGATTAATAGATTACTTTAGATTAATAGATTACTTTAGATTTAAGTCTTTAACTGTAATTCCACTTTGTTGTACATTTCATAATTGTTGTAGTTGGTGTATTTTAAGTCTGAAATGTATGCAATCATTATATAAAATTGCCTTATTTGTTTCAGAAAGTGATTGAAAGCCCCGTAGGACTTGCTACTTGGTCAACCAGGGCACCTATATCTTCAACAGACGCAACGCAGAAGAAAACATCATATAAAACACTAATCATTTTAGAATTGAGGCAGTGTTTTTTTTTTTTTTTTTTTTTTTTTTTTTTTTTTTTTTTTACTGATCTGTACAATGAAGCACTAGTAATTTTAACGTATACAGTTTATTATCTATCTAATTAGATCTTGCAAATTAATGTTAAAATCTGGAGCTACTTCACTGGTACCATGATCTTGAAGTGTCCTAAGTTGCAAAGTAGTTTGTTTTCAGTTGATTAAACCTCACAATTAAAGCAAATTTGGTCATTTAGATATTGAAGTATTTCGGTTAAACTTAATATGCTTTGCAATTTTGGTGAAAGTAATTTGTTTAACAATTTTATAATTATGTAGTATATTCCTTTCAACTATCAGAACTTTTAGTACTTCATTATTTTCTTATCACCACTGCCGTATGAAATTTTGAAGTAATTTGCTTATGATTTTGTAAGCAATATGCTTTTCCATTGCAATTTAAGAACAATGTTTCACATAGTTTGACAATTATAACCCCTAAAAAGTAGTAGTTCAACTTCAAATGACGCTTGTGGAAATAATTCTCAAATTTATCGTGTATCTTTCGAATATTAGATTCGTATAGCAGCTTCGTATATTAACGACTTATTGGCCGCTCTCATCTAAAGTTAGTTTTCCCACCATTGTTTGGAAATATTTATTTCAATTTGACTTCCAGACCCTTGAAATTTTTTCATTCAAAATTATTCTGCAGTAATGTTTTTTAGACAAGCTGTTTTTTCTTTGGATATCGGTTTAACCAAAATTAAGTTATTAACGTCAATTTTGATAACCTTTAAAATTGTGCAGAGAACATATCCAAATATGACCTTAAATAAGAAAATTCTGTATTCCATATAAAGATTTAGTCCTTCGGTCTTGATCAATTAATCATCAAAATATAAAGCTTGCAGATATTACTGTGAAACGTGATTTACTGATCTAATTCTTTTTCGTTCATGGTGGGATTTTGGTTGTTAATATTTTTCTCCCGGAAATTTTAATTTTATTACGGTTAAACGTTAGTTTGGGAAATTAGTGATTTGTGAGAGATTGAGGAAAAGCGTATTGTTTAACCCTGTAAATAAGTCTATATAATAAGAATTTTATCTGGAACGTGTAGTGTATTTAATGTTCGGATTTTTTTTTTTACATATGAACTATTCAAAACAAAAATTTGCATTAGTTTCCCCAACTATCATTTTAGCAATGCCAAGCTTAGAAAATGGGAAAATTTTCAATGTACCTTGATTTTGAGTGAGCTTAAATTTGTATATAATTAAATCAAAGTAATTATAGACCATATTCATAAGATTCGGTCAGCTCTACACCTCGCTAGTTTAATCAATCTTATTAGCAAGTCACGGATTCTCTATAATTGAAACCACAATGATGAAATGTTTTGTTGATGGCTGTTGCTGATGTAAACTTGAATGATGTTTTAAGTTCTTGATTGGACATTTTCGTTTTAAAGAATTTATAATACCGGTCAGAATGTGGAGGGGGCTATAGTTTACGATATTGTTGGTTATATTTATAATCTCTTTGATTCGAAACTTTCAATCTTACCATAGTTCTCCAATTTTTCTTGATATTTTAAATCTTGAAAGCATTGCTATTTAGACTCATTCAATATGCTTAAAAAGACTAAACGAGGCTTCGAAATTTAAAGTCCTCAAACATTTTTCTTAATGACAGTAACGTAAAAAATTTAAATTGAAAATCTCATTATCACTAGGCGGATACATTGAAGTAAAACTAAATTAATGCTCTTAACCGAGATGGAATTTGTTGTAGTCTAACTGTTATTACTCAAAATTTACTATCAAATCTTGAATAATCTAGATGCTTTTCCCTTTGGTACACTTCGTCCTTGTCAATTAACTATTTCAGTTACAGTATCACCAAATTTCCAGTTTAAAGAACATTGAGTATTGAAATGACTAACGTTTCATAGACGAAATGTTCCCAGACTGTATTTGAAAAAGATAATTTTTATTTTGCAATTTCTTTGTCTATTTGTCATTTGACCATAGTGGGTCATTATAGAATTTCAACATAGAATAACATTTTCGTATAATTTAGTCATTGGATTAGATTAATTTCATAAGGATAATTATTATAACAGGTAGTTTCTTTGCACTAAATCCATATTGGGTAAGGCAAGAAATTACTCCCTTACAATTAACTTGATAAACATGTTCCAGATATTATTCAACCCATTATAAGTACTCAAATTGTTTGAAAATTTTATATTATCTTGCCAATTATGTATCATTGTATTATCTTGTCTTCTGAGAACTTTTGTACTTGGTATCCTGTACTTGATCATTACACTGTTCTCATTTGGTCCTTAACAAAAGTCCTTTGGTCGAATTGGAAGCTCTCGTTAACGATTATTTTAGATGGCTTTTCCTTGCTCTTGCAGCTCCAGTAACGTTAATTTAGGTAACCAATTAAATTGTTCCCGTGCTTGCAAGATAATTCTGGGGTTGGTTTCATTTATAATCGTGGGATAGAAATTTTAAATCTGTTCAATAATTCAAAATTTTCTATCTATTAGTAGTCTTGCTTTCGCGCTCTTTCCCCTTTTCCGTCGCTCTTTCCCTATCTCTATCCCTCTTTCCTCCTTTCCCTAGCTCTATCCCTCTTTCCTTCTTTCCCTAGCTCTATCCCTCTTTCCTTCTTTCCCTAGCTCTATCCCTCTTTCCTTCTTTCCCTAGCTCTATCCCTCTTTCCTTCTTTCCCTAGCTCTATCCCTCTTTCCTTCTTTCCCTAGCTCTATCCCTCTTTCCTTCTTTCCTAGCTCTATCCCTCTTTCCTTCTTTCCTAGCTCTATCCCTCTTTCCTTCTTTCCCTAGCTCTATCCCTCTTTCCTTCTTTCCCTAGCTCTATCCCTCTTTCCTTCTTTCCCTAGCTCTATCCCTCTTTCCTTCTTTCCCTAGCTCTATCCCTCTTTCCTTCTTTCCCTAGCTCTATCCCTCTTTCCTTCTTTCCCTAGCTCTATCCCTCTTTCCCTAGCTCTATCTCTTTCCCTAGTTCTCTCTTTCCCTCTTTATCTTTGCTTGCTCTTTCCCTCTTTATCCTTGCTTGCTCTTTCCCTCTTTATCCTTGCTTGCTCTTTCTCTCTTTATCCTTGCTTGCTCTTTCTCTCTTTATCCTTGCTCGCTCTTTCCCTCTTTATCCTTGCTCGCTCTTTCCCTCTTTATCCTTGCTCGCTCTTTCCCTCGCTTTATGCCTCTTTCCTTCTTTCCCTTGCTCCATTCCTCTTTCCCTCTTTATCCTTGCTTGCTCTTTCTCTCTTTATCCTTGCTTGCTCTTTCTCTTTATCCTTGCTTGCTCTTTCTCTCTTTATCCTTGCTCGCTCTTTCCCTCTTTATCCTTGCTCGCTCTTTCCCTCGCTTTATGCCTCTTTCCTTCTTTCCCTTGCTCCATTCCTCTTTCCCTCTCTATCCTTGCTTGCTCTTTCTCCCTCTATCCTTGCTTGCTCTTTCTCCCTCTATCCTTGCTTGCTCTTTCCCTCTCTATCCTTGCTTGCTCTTTCCCTCTTTATCCTCGCTCGCTCTTTCCCTCTTTATCCTTGCTTGCTCTTTCCCTCTTTATCCTTGCTTGCTCTTTCCCTCTTTATCTTTGCTCGCTCTTTCCCTCTTTATCCTTGCTCGCTCTTTCCCTCTTTATCCTTGCTCGCTCTTTCCCTCGCTTTATGCTTCTTTCCTTCTTTCCCTTGCTCCATTCCTCTTTCCCTCTCTATCCTTGCTTGCTCTTTCCCTCTTTATCCTCGCTCGCTCTTTCCCTCTTTATCCTCGCTCGCTCTTTCCCTCTTTATCCTCGCTCGCTCTTAACTTCTTTATCCTCGCTCGCTCTTTCCCTCTTATCCTCACTCGCTCTTTCCCTCTTATCCTCACTCGCTTTTTCCCTCTTATCCTCGCTCGCTTTTTCCCTCTTTATCCTCACTCGCTCTATCCCTCTTTATCCTCGCTCGCTCTTTCCCTCTTTATCCACGAGTTCGTCTCTCTCTCTCTCTCTCTCTCTCTCTCTCTCTCTCTCTCTCTCTCTCTCTCTCTCTCTCTCGCGCACAGTTTTCTATAATTTCCCGTTAACATAAGCAAATGCATTTCCTTTTTGGGTGTCACTTAGCCTTAAAGACATTCATTAGCTCATTTCCTTGAGTTTTATATTTGAGTAATATACCATAAAAGTGTGTTCAGTGTTGGTAGCAATACCTCGTGTTTTAACTAGGTACAAAGGTAGATTTTCTCTCTCTCTCTCTCTCTCCTCAAAATTGATATGGGTACATATATGACCAAATAAGAATTAGTGACCTCGCCCCCATAATTTTTTTTTAGATTATAGAGTAATCACCTATCTTACATTAATAAAGAAAAGTATAGAAGTTCTCATTTATATTGTATAATTGTATTCTCACTGTACTTGGAAGGAATAAAACAAACCTCCCGGAGCCAGTGTGGCAATGGTCCGAGGAAGGCAAAGAGTCGTTCTCAGCAGAAGGAAATCTGGCAGACGCTGTCACCCATCAGAACAGAGGGTTCATATTATGAAGTTTGTGAAAGTTGTCTGGGCATCTGCTAATTCGGTGGTGGACAGCTCCTTAATACTCAATGTGCTTTGCTCGACTATTTATATTGCCACTGCTGGAGAATTTGTAACTACTTCTATTAATGTAATTCTGACATGGAATTAATTTATATTACTTATATGCAAGGTTAACTAAATGGTTTTATGATGACAATTTAATATATTCATGCAATGGCTGAATACCGAGAGGCATATTTTTTTGAACATCTAGAATGGTTTGTCTTGGTGAGGTTACATGGCACGTAATAGTTTAGATTATATTGCAGCGGACTTAAACATCATCTTAGTTTTAAATATTCGGAAATATAACTGTGCATTAAAAAAAAAAAATGTAAGTTATTCAATGTCTGAATTTGATGCATATTTATTGAGGCTAGTTTTCACTTATTTGCTGATAGAACTTCACGAGAAACAATAGATTTTCGCGAAAATTAGTTAATGTTTATGATTTTTTTCCTCGTTAAATTTCTAAAGTTTTTTTTTTAAGTCTGCGTGATTCCTTTAAAATTCATTTACCTTTTGAACTACAAGGTATTTGTTTCCAGATATTCTTGTCAAATGTCTATAAAAAGTAATAACTAAACTATGGTGATTAGTTGTCGTAACTCAATTCAAGAAACCCTAAAAAAAACTTTTATAGTGAATAGTCAAATATCTACCAAGAGTCAACATTTAAAACCTTATTAAACTAAGTTTTTTACTTAATCAATATTTCATTCAATAATTTAAGTTGTGAAACTTGCAAAATTTATTTAAAATTTAAAGCAAGGAGCAAGTTTTCAAATATCTACTACAATATAAAAATAATTTAGGAATTTTAATAATTGAACAGTTTTTGAAAGTAATGTGTATAAACACTAACTAAAAATTTTCAGTTAGCCAATTACCTTCACGTTTGTTTTCAATAATAGTCAGTTAACCTTTTATCTCACATTGCAATACTTTTAATTACACTTGAAGACCGTGCCAGCTTCCTTAAAAGGGGGTACCAGCTTGTGGCACAAATCTCCTCTTCGTTTTGGGTTTTCACATTGATTTTATGTACGTGAAATAACAGAAGGGATAAATCACCACATTGGCGATTTAAAAGTCTGCGTGTGAGAGATTCTTTAATCTCTGTACTGGAAATTGTTTGTAAGGAGAATATTTATTGGTAGTGTAGGAACAACATGAATAGGGTTTCTTGGTATGAATAGGACACTATTAGTGTTTGCTTGGAATAAAAGAAAATTTTAGTTTACTAATTTGGTAATAGAAATTTCCGGATAGGAAAATACTGGATTGCTATTTATAGAGATTGATTCAAGAATTAAGAAATAGGAGGTACGTGTACTATGGAATGTTAGGCCAATGAATATATAAAAAAATTTTCTAAAGATTCACATCACCATTCGCTACTTGGCTTAGTGTGCCAGGTATAAAGTAGTATGGTACTGTACTTTTTAAATTAAAGCTGCTAACTGCGGGGTTTTATCTAGATTCAACCTTAACTATTATACATTTACCAACTTAAAAGATGAAAAAGTATACGTAGATGACATTTTTAAAGAGATTAAATCATCCAAAAATGGGGAAATAGCTTTAAAAACTGACACGAATATTTCTTCGATTCTCGGCTTGGGAAGAAATATCTCACGAATTTATCCTTGATCTTGTCTTAAAGGCTTCATATTGATCTGGTACTGGGGTTTATACTTCACACACATTTACATTCTCCCTTGAACTAGTTTTTCATCAATTTTACTTTGACCTTTGATCTGGATTCATTTACCGAGTTTATCTTATTTCTTTAGATGGTAGTTCTACAGTCTACCTAATAGCCGAAGATGGCCTGGCCTGGTTTTCATATTTTTTTATTACATCTTAATTATCAAGAAATTTGGTAGTGATTCATTACTTGATTTTCAAAAACTTGGAAATAATGACCAGAATTTATTTACTGAGTATTGGTGTTCAATTATCTTTAAGTAATATAGGTATTGTTTTCATAAACAATCACGAATTCCTACAGCTGAATATTTTTCAATGAACTTGTTTCCAAGTCTTGGTATTCAAAAGCACTCTCTCTCTCTCTCTCTCTCTCTCTCTCTCTCTCTCTCTCTCTCTCTCTCTCTCTCTCTCTCTCTCTCTCTCTCTCTCTCTCTCTCTCTTTCCCCTTTGAGATGGTCATAATTTGTCACAGACGTTTGTCGCCTACTAGCGGTCTCAAATCCATTTACTCATCACTGAATATCTGACAGATCTCTAGGATATTTACTTATCAACTTTAAATTCAATAAGATTTTACACATCTTTCAAAAAGGATTTTCGATTTTTTTGCTGAAGTTACATTCTACTAAAACTAAATTTGTTATTTTCAATAGATTAAGTTTCTCGAGAATGTATCTGGATGCGTAGGTACTAAACGTACTCTCCATTTAGCTGCTTCCTGTGTGGTATAAACCACAGCGGCCAAACCATTAAGGCATCGCATCTAGAATCATTAAAGTGATTTAATTGCATCATCTGGCTATTCAAGGGAAATGAGGACTTGTTGGCACTGTCAGTGTGATAACACTGACATATCAGATATACCACTGGATCTATAATTCTAGTACATACATACATATACCAAAGGCACTTCCCCAAATTTTGGGGGGTAGCCGACATCAACAATGAAACAAAACAAAAAAAAGGGGACCTCTACTCTCTACGTTCCTCCAGCCTAACCAGGGACTCAGCCGAGCTCAGCTGGTACTGCTAGGGTGCCACAGCCCAACCTCCCACATTATCCACCACAGATGAAGCTTCATAATGCTGAATCCCCTACTGCTGCTACCTCCGCGGTCATCTAAGGCACCGGAGGAAGCAGCAGGGCCTACCGGAACTGCGTCACAATCGCTCGCCATTCATTCCTATTTCTAGCACGCGCTCTTGCCTCTCTCACATCTATCCTCCTATCACCCAGAGCTTTCTTCACACCATCCATCCACCCAAACCTTGGCCTTCCTCTTGTACTTCTCCCATCAACTCTTGCATTCATCACCTTTAGCAGACAGCCATTTTCCATTCTCTCAACATGGCCATACCACCTCAATACATTCATATCCACTCTAGCCGCTAACTCATTTCTTACACCCGTTCTCTCCCTCACCACTTCGTTCCTAACCCTATCTACTCGAGATACACCAGCCATACTCCTAAGACACTTCATCTCAAACACATTCAATTTGTCTCTCCATCACTTTCATTGACATATAGTTCAAATATGAATCGCCTCTTCTATATTTACATATCAAAACAGATTACTAATATTGAAAATGTGTTTCCAATAGTAAAACTAAAAATATTTATATGCTTTGTAAAATTTAAAATATTTCTTTGCTTCCAATATTAATCTGTACAAATTCAGATATTGTAACTTGAAATTTGTTAACAAATTAGTACTGCGTTTGGTGATGTGTACTTTAGGATTGCTTTTAAAGTCTCAAATTGAGGTATGGTCAAGGCTTTATTACTTAGTTGAAATGTAGGATCAGTTGGCTTAGAATTATTTGACAGTTAATAGAATCAATCATATTTTGGATGTATTGGTAGGTGGACAATTACTCAGTGGTAGGGTTATAAGTTACTAATAGTTACTGTTTGATCAAATGTGAGTATATACAAATATATTTTCAGTATTCTTAGTAATATACTATTACTCTAGCGTTCTCTTTATTACGATAAAACAAAGTTGTCAGTGTTATTCAAGGAGAGACTTTCCCTCCCCATAATCAAAACTCTGTAAGAATTGAAGGCAATGGTGAATCAGGATTTTAATATGCAAGGCTTTTCGTGTAGAAATTTTGATTGAGGTTGCAAATTTAAAAAGAGCTAAATTTATCGGATTGGCTCCTGGTAGCAGAAGTCCGCGTTTCATAAGTTGTAACAACCTTCAGGGGAAATAAAAAAAAAATAGGTTTAATGCTTGGGTCAGTCGTCATAACTCATTGCTTCCTATTCATTAATATAAAGTTAAAAGGACGTTAGTTAAAGAGGTACATATGAATTGTGTACCTAGTGCCTTTTCAAATCAACTTAATCGTTGAGGATATTTGATTTAAAACTTAAAAATGCTCATTATTGGATGATTTCGCTAGTTTTTAAGTTGCTAAAAAGTTATCATTGTGTAGCGATTGCCTAATATTAGCTTATTTTTAATCCAATTAGCAATAAGGCTATCTTATCAGAATGTTCGTTTGCAATGCTATTTAACTAAGCACGATATCTGATTACGTCGATTGTTAGCCATTCTATTTTGTTCATTATGTATTCTCTAACAAACGTTTAGCCAATATGCGATACTTTAATCTTTTAATAGACAAAGAAGGGATGATTTACTAATTTCTTCCAATGGCATTTAAGCCTTTCTTAATATTTCTTGCTTACGAAAACGTCAGCAGTCTTGATTTTAAATTAATTTGTATTAAAGTAACATTTCAAAGCATTAAATGAAATCTTACTCGATATTTGATATTCAGAACATTATTAACTTGATACTTTATATTTCAGAGAATTCGAAATTTGAATAATTTTATTAAATCACGTTTCGTTTAACAATTTTTGAAATTCAAGAAAAAAAAATCCGATAGTTAAACATTATATTTTTTGTGGTTGCGAGGTAAAATAAAAAAAAAAACTATGCTTACAAATGTCTTGAATTATGATTTATGAATAGCAACCTTAAATAATTGCATCCGTTTCAAACAAATGGCCTTAAGTATGTGTTTATCAGCACAAAGTCTAAACGACTGACAAGGAAGTTGTGTAACTGCTGCTTTTCATGTCCTTGTAATGATTCTGATAATTATCGATGGAACTTTGTGTTGTCTTTGACCCTAGCATAGTCATTTGTAAAATGAGTAAAAAAAATGCCCAGAAATGTTTGTATATAATCATAATGTAGTCAAAATAATTTAGTAGATAAAATGAAAATTTGTTTTAAGACAATCTCTAGACAGAAAAAACGATAATTGTCCAGAAATATTAGTAAACAATACTAATTTAGTCCATTGAAGTCTACAATATGACTGGTAAAAAGTTGATCATCCTGGTTTAGATGATGTAGAATGTTAGCCAAACGATTAGCCAGAATTTTTACGTAATCCTAATTGAGTTAATATAGAGAGAACGGGATTGGAGATTAATTTAAGTATAAAATGATAGGTAAAAAAATGCATTACACCCTGGTTAGGCGATTTAGTATGTTATAAAAATCATAATTTAGCCAGTATAGAAAGAAAAAGAATGGGGTAGGTGATTAAATAACCATGAACATTTGTTCAGTGTGTAATTCTATAGAAGAGTATTAGTGAATTTATCACACAGCAGAATCTAAAGTTAGCCTGGTGGTCCACGTGTTGTAGAAGGTGACTTCGGTCCGATTTGGCTATCCTGCTGGGGGAGGAAGTAGGGATAGCGAGAATATTCGCCCACGTCTTCTCCTGTTTACCCGACTCAATCACTGACATGGAATGGTGTGAAACCGAAAGACGATCTGGATATTTGTGTTAACTTGTCTGCTTTTGTGGAGGCTGCACGAGTCTGGAGTAACTACTTGTGTTGTAAATGACTTAATGAGATATAAAGGTTTTGTAGATTGGGGTAATGAATAAAGAAAAATCTTTAACGGTTTTTTTTTTAATTTGATAAACCCTTTTTGAGTTTATTTGCATAGACATTTGATGAGAATATCCAAATAAATTCCTGATCAGTGAGACTTTTTATTGGAAATAGGTCACTATGAAGCACAAGTTCATGATTCATAATAAGAAAGCAGAAAGAAGTTTAAATAATTAACATACACTGATTAAAAAAAAATGCATACTTTTCAGTTGAAAATTTATAAAATCAGCAAGGTATCTGTTGCAATCTAATTGAATTTAGGTTATGAAATCCAATTAATATTGCTTCACTCAAATGTCCTATGTGAATCCTGAATACTAGACTAAACCAATAGCTTATAATATTCTGTATTAGTCACTAGATTACTAGCACCATTTACAGTGGTGGCCTGTATTCTTAGATAAAATATACATATGCATCATATTCATACTGTGAATAACTATAACAAACTATATATAAAATCCCAATTAAAGCTATCAAATTAATATTGACGCTTTTTATTAAGTAAAAGCTTTTCATATAACGTATTTCCCAGAGATAGTTTTCAAAATACGCAGCAATTAAGTGTGATTATAGCAATCATTATTCACGATAAGGTTTGGGGAACTTGAAAAACTCCCACATACATTAAATGTGCTGTAATTAACATTACGTATTTTTTTCAAGTACGTTTATGTCAAAGTTACGAAATGCACATCAGTTAAAATCTTTTAGGTGCAAGGTAATTTCACCAAGACTTCCCCACTAGCAAGTCCGAGTAATCAATTCAACATACCAATGTCCAAAATATTGCTGATTGGTGGTTTTCTGTGATAATATACCATACCCGTTTTCTCTTACAAGACGTGGGATAACGTCTGGTTAACTTCATAAGAAAACCAACGTAGCAACAATATATTTGGTTTAAGCCCGTAGAGTTTGGTAATGCTTGAGTAATTTTTTTGGGGCCATGAAATTCCACGGACAAACTATGCCCGTCTCATGTGAACTGTAGGCGGTTCAATGGAAGAATGACATTTAATAAATTGTAATCATAAAACCCTTTATTTAACTTAACATACAAGTAATATAAATCAATTCCATGTCAGAATTACATTAATAGAAGACGTTACAAATTCTTCAGCAGTGGTAATACAAATAGTTATGCAAAGCGCATAGAGTATTGAGGAGCCATCCACCACTGAATTAGCAGACGACCAGACGACAACTCTCACAAAATTCATAATTTGAACCCTCTGTTCTGATGGGTGGCAGTGTATGCCAGATTTTCCTTCTGCTGAGAACGACTCTTGCCTTCCTTCGGCCATTGCAAAGCTGGCTTTTGAAGGTATAAAAAAAAATAAAATATTTTTTTTAGCCAAAAAACTAAGTAACCATCCCACACTTTGAAATTTTATTTTTAAAGATTTAAATAAAAGTGTCTCCGGCAAAGGGGTTTATTTTTTAATTAATACAAAAAAAAAAAAATGCAGAAATATATTATATTCCTATACTCCTGGAATTTCGTGTTGGACTTGAAGCCGTTTTGAATTCCTCAGTAGGGTTCACTTTCATGGCACAATCCACTACAAACACTTGGTGTGAATTCTTTTACGATCGTCCTCAGTTACATGGCGATGTCTGACCTCCAACAGGAACATTAAATTCTACCATTAGGTGCTCCTCAGCCTGTATTCTTGACCTTCAAGGAATATCGAGGTCACGTGAGTGAAGCATTGACCATTATCCTGGAAAAGAAATACAATATTAAAAACGTACACCTGAAATCTTGAAAAAAAAAATGAATTAGATGCTATAAAAATGGAATTACAAGAACTGAATCAAGTATATTTAAGGTACTTGCATCTTTTTAAAATTACTAGCCCAGCCACAACCGCATTAGAAAAAGACGAGAGAGAGAGAGAGAGAGAGAGAGAGAGAGAGAGAGAGAGAGAGAGAGAGAGAGAGAGAGAGAGAGACTAGTAGGGAACAGCAAAATATCAAGATAAAAAAGACCACTTCACTGACAATCTATTTTCTTAGAGCAAGACCAAGACAGTGTGTGGGCAATAGAGAGAGGGTGAGGGCAACAGAGAGAAATATAGTGTGGGCAATCAGGGAAAGAGGGTGTGGGCAAGACGGAAAGAGGGTGTGGGCAAGACGGAAAAAGGGCGAGGGCAACACACAGAAAGAAGAGGTGGACAGGCAAGAGAAAGAGGGTAGAGACAAGACAGAGAAAGAGTGCGGGCAAGATAAAGAGAGGATGGAGAAAAGACAGAGTAAGAGGGTACGGACAAGATAGAGAGGATGGAGACATGACAGAGAAAGAGGGTGTGGGCAACATACCAGAGGATGGAGACGAGACGGAAAAAGAAGGTGCGGCCAAGAAAGAGAAATAGTGTGGAGACAAGACAGAAAAAGAGAGTGGAGACAAGACAGAGAAAGAGTGCGAGCAAGATAAAGAGAGGATGGAGACACAACAGAGAAAGAGGGTGTGGGCAACATAAAGAGAGGATGGAGACGAGACAGAGAAAGAAGGTGCGGCCGAGAAAGAGAGTGGAGACAAGACAGAGAAAGAGAGTGGAGACAAGACAGAGAAAGAGAGTGGAGACAAGACAGAGAAAGAGAGTGCGAGCAAGATAAAGAGAGGATGGAGAAAAGACAGAGAAAGAGGGTGGAAACCAGACAGAGAAAGAGAGTGCGAGCAAGATAAAGAGAGGATGGAGACACAACAGAGAAAGAGGGTGTGGGCAACATAAAGAGAGGATGGAGACGAGACAGAGAAAAAAGGTGCGGCCAAGAAAGAGAAATAGTGGAGACAAGACAGAGAAAGAGAGTGCGAGCAAGATAAAGAGAGGATGGAGAAAAGACAGAGAAAGAGAGTGCGAGCAAGATAAAGAGAGGATGGAGAAAAGACAGAGAAAGAGGGTGGAAACCAGACAGAGAAAGAGAGTGCGAGCAAGATAAAGAGAGGATGGAGACACAACAGAGAAAGAGGGTGTGGGCAACATAAAGAGAGGATGGAGACAAGACAGAGAAAGAAGGTGCGACCAAGAAAGAGAAATAGAGTGGAGACAAGCCAGAGAAAGAGAGTGGAGACAAGACAGAGAAAGAGAGTGCGAGCAAGATAAAGAGAGGATGGAGAAAACACAGAGAAAGAGAGTGCGAGCAAGATAAAGAGAGGATGGAGAAAAGACAGAGAAAGAGGGTGGAAACCAGACAGAGAAAGAGAGTGCGAGCAAGATAAAGAGAGGATGGAGACACAACAGAGAAAGAGGGTGTGGGCAACATAAAGAGAGGATGGAGACAAGACAGAAAAATAAGGTGCGGCCAAGAAAGAGAAATAGAGTGGAGACAAGCCAGAGAAAGAGAGTGGAGACAAGACAGAGAAAGAGTGGAGACAAGACAGAGAAAGACGGTAGAGAGAAGACAGAGAAAGAGGGTGCAGGCAACACAGAGAAAGAGGGTGTGGGAAAGACAGAGAAAGAGGGTGTGGGAAAGACAGAGAAAGAGGGTGTGGGAAAGACAGAGAAAGAGGGTGGAGACAGAGATAGAGAACGAGAGTGTGGGCAAGATAAAGAGAGGATGGAGAAATGACAGAGAAAGAGGGTGCGGACAAGAGAGAGAGAGTATGGAGAAAAGACAAGAGAATGAGGGTGGAAACAAGAAAAGAGATTACGGGCAAGATAAAGAGAGGATGGAGAAAAGACAGAGAAAGAGTGGAGACAAGACAGAGAAAGAGAGTGCGAGCAAGATAAAGAGAGGATGGAGAAAAGACAAAGAAAGAGGGTGGAAACAAGACAGAGAAAGAGAGTGCGAGCAAGATAAAGAGAGGATGGAGAAAAGACAGTGAAAGAGGGTGCTGACAAGATAGAGAGGATGGAGAAACGACAGAGAAAGAATGTGTGGGCAACATAAAGAGATGATGGACACAAGACAGAGAAAGGAGGTGCAGCCAAGAAAGAGAAATAGAGTGGAGACAAGACAGAGAAAGAGAGTGCGAGCAAGATAAAGAGAGGATGGAGAAAAGACAGAGAAAGAGAGTGCGAGCAAGATAAAGAGAGGATGGAGAAAAGACAGAGAAAGAGGGTGGAAACCAGACAGAGAAAGAGAGTGCGAGCAAGATAAAGAGAGGATGGAGACAAGACAGAGAAAGAGAGTGCGAGCAAGATAAAGAGAGGATGGAGAAAAGACAGAGAAAGAGAGTGCGAGCAAGATAAAGAGAGGATGGAGAAAAGACAGAGAAAGAGGGTGGAAACCAGACAGAGAAAGAGAGTGCGAGCAAGATAAAGAGAGGATGGAGACACAACAGAGAAAGAGGGTGTGGGCAACATAAAGAGAGGATGGAGACAAGACAGAGAAAGAAGGTGCGACCAAGAAAGAGAAATAGAGTGGAGACAAGCCAGAGAAAGAGAGTGGAGACAAGACAGAGAAAGAGAGTGCGAGCAAGATAAAGAGAGGATGGAGAAAAGACAGAGAAAGAGAGTGCGAGCAAGATAAAGAGAGGATGGAGAAAAGACAGAGAAAGAGGGTGGAAACCAGACAGAGAAAGAGAGTGCGAGCAAGATAAAGAGAGGATGGAGACACAACAGAGAAAGAGGGTGTGGGCAACATAAAGAGAGGATGGAGACAAGACAGAGAAAGAAGGTGCGGCCAAGAAAGAGAAATAGAGTGGAGACAAGCCAGAGAAAGAGAGTGGAGACAAGACAGAGAAAGAGTGGAGACAAGACAGAGAAAGACGGTAGAGAGAAGACAGAGAAAGAGGGTGCAGGCAACACAGAGAAAGAGGGTGTGGGAAAGACAGAGAAAGAGGGTGTGGGAAAGACAGAGAAAGAGGGTGGAGACAGAGATAGCGAACGAGAGTGTGGGCAAGATAAAGAGAGGATGGAGAAATGACAGAGAAAGAGGGTGCGGACAAGAGAGAGAGAGTATGGAGAAAAGACAAGAGAAAGAGGGTGGAAACAAGACAAAGAGATTATGGGCAAGATAAAGAGAGGATGGAGAAAAGACAGAGAAAGAGAGTGGAGACAAGACAGAGAAAGAGAGTGCGAGCAAGATAAAGAGAGGATGGAGAAAAGACAGAGAAAGAGGGTGGAAACAAGACAGAGAAAGAGAGTGCGAGCAAGATAAAGAGAGGATGGAGAAAAGACAGAGAAAGAGGGTGCTGACAAGATAGAGAGGATGGAGAAACGACAGAGAAAGAATGTGTGGGCAACATAAAGAGATGATGGACACAAGACAGAGAAAGGAGGTGCAGCCAAGAAAGAGAAATAGAGTGGAGACAAGACAACGAAAGAGAGTGCGAGCAAGATAAAGAGAGGATGGAGAAAAGACAGAGAAAGAGAGTGCGAGCAAGATAAAGAGAGGATGGAGAAAAGACAGAGAAAGAGGGTGGAAACCAGACAGAGAAAGAGAGTGCGAGCAAGATAAAGAGAGGATGGAGACAAGCCAGAGAAAGAGAGTGCGAGAAAGATAAAGAGAGGATGGAGAAAAGACAGAGAAAGAGAGTGCGAGCAAGATAAAGAGAGGATGGAGAAAAGACAGAGAAAGAGGGTGGAAACCAGACAGAGAAAGAGAGTGCGAGCAAGATAAAGAGAGGATGGAGACACAACAGAGAAAGAGGGTGTGGGCAACATAAAGAGAGGATGGAGACAAGACAGAGAAAGAAGGTGCGACCAAGAAAGAGAAATAGAGTGGAGACAAGCCAGAGAAAGGGAGTGGAGACAAGACAGAGAAAGAGAGTGGAGACAAGACAGAAAAAGACGGTAGAGAGAAGACAGAGAAAGAGGGTGCAGGCAACACAGAGAAAGAGGGTGTGGGAAAGACAGAGAAAGAGGGTGTGGGAAAGACAGAGAAAGAGGGTGGAGACAGAGATAGAGAACGAGAGTGTGGGCAAGATAAAGAGAGTATGGAGAAATGACAGAGAAAGAGGGTGCGGACAAGAGAGAGAGAGGATGGAGAAAAGACAAGAGAAAGAGGGTGGAAACAAGACAAAGAAATTACGGGCAAGATAAAGAGAGGATGGAGAAAAGACAGAGAAAGAGAGTGGAGACAAGACAGCGAAAGAGAGTGCGAGCAAGATAAAGAGAGGATGGAGAAAAGACAGAGAAAGAGGGTGGAAACAAGACAGAGAAAGAGAGTGCGAGCAAGATAAAGAGAGGATGGAGAAAAGACAGAGAAAGAGGGTGCGGACAAGATAGAGAGGATGGAGAAACGACAGAGAAAGAAGGTGTGGGCAACATAAAGAGATGATGGACACAAGACAGAGAAAGGAGGTGCGGCCAAGAAAGAGAAAAAAAGAGTGGAGACAGGACACAGTAAGAGGGTGGAGACAGGACAGAGAGAGGGTGCACGCAAGACAGAGAAAAAGGGTGGAGACAAGACAGAGAAAGAGGGTGCAGGCAAGACAGAGAAAGAGAGTGAGGGAAAGACAGAGAAAGAGGGTGGAGACAGAGATAGAGAACGAGAGTGTGGGCAAGATAAAGAGGATGGAAAAATGACAGAAAAAGAGGGTGCAGACAAGCGAGAGAGAGGATGGAGAAAAGACAAGAGAAAGATGGTGGAAACAAGACAAAGTGATTACGGGCAAGATAAAGAGAGGATGGAGAAAAGACAGAGAAAGAGGGTGGAAACAAGACAGAGAAAGAGATTACGGGCAAGATAAAGAGAGGTTGGAGAAAAAACAGAGAAAGAGGGTGCGGACAAGATAGAGAGAGGATGGAGAAAAGACAAGAGAAAGAGCGTGGAAACAAGACAGAGATTACGGGCAAGATAAAGAGAGGATGGAGAAAAGACAGAGAAAGAGGGTGGAAACAAGACAGAGAAAGAGAGGATGGAGAAAAGACAAAGAAAGAGGGTGCGGACAAGATAGAGAGAGGATGGAGAAACGACAGAGAAAGAAGGTGTGGGCAACATAAAGAGATGATGGAGACAAGACAGAGAAAGGAGGTGCGGGCAAGAAAGAGAAAAAAAGAGTGGAGACAGGACACAGTAAGAGGGTGGAGACAGGACAGAGAGAGAGAGAGGGTGCACGCAAGACAGAGAAAAAGGGTGGAGACAAGACAGAGTTAGAGGGTGCAGGCAAGACAGAGAAAGAGAGTGAGGGAAAGACAGAGAATGAGGGTGGAGACAAAGTAGAGAACGAGAGTGTGGGCAAGATAAAGAGGATGGAGAAATGACAGAGAAAGAGGGTGTGGACAAGAGAGAGAGAGAGGATGGAGAAAAGACAAGAGAAAGAGGGTGGAAACAAGACAAAGAGATTACGGGCAAGATAAAGAGACGATGGAGAAAAGACAGAGAAAGAGGGTGGAAACAAGACAGAGAAAGAGATTTCGGGCAAGATAAAGAGAGGATGGAGAAAAGACAGAGAAAGAGGGTGCGGACAAAGTAGAGAGAGGATGGCGAAATGACAGAGAAAGAGGGTGTGGGCAACATAAAGAGAAGATGGAGACAAGACAGAGAAAGGAGGTGCGGGCAAGAAAGAGAAAAAAAAGAGTGGAGACAGGACACAGTAAGAGGGTGGAGACAGGACAGAGAGAGAGAGAGAAGGTGCACGCAAGACAGAGAAAAAGGGTGGAGACAAGACAGAGAAAGAGGGTGCAGGCAAGACAGAGAAAGAGAGTGAGGGAAAGACAGAGAAAGAGGGTGGAGCCAAGACAGAGAAAGAGGGTGGAGACAAAACAGAGAAAGAGGGTGGAGACAACACAGAGAAAGAGAGTGCGGGCAAGATGGAGAAAGGAAGGGGACAAGACAGAGAAAGAGGGTGGAAACAAGACAGAGAGGGAGGGTGCGGGCAAGACAGGGAAAGAGGGTGGCGACAAGACAGAGAGAGAGAGTGCTAGCAAGATAGAGAGAGGATGGAGAAAAGACAGAGAAAAAGGATGCCGGCAAGACAGAGAAGGAGGGTGGAGACAAGACAGAGAAGGAGGGTGGAGATAGGACAGAGAAAGAGAGTGCAGGCACGATAGAGAGGATGGAGACAAGACAGAAAGAGGGTGGAGACACGACAGACAAAGAGGGTGCAGACAAGACAGAAAGAAAGTGCGGGAAAGATAAAGAGAGGATGGAGACAAGACAGAGAAAAAGAGTGGAGACACGACAGAGAAAGAGTGTGGAGACAAGACAGAAAGAAAGTGTGGGAAAGATAGAGAAAGAGGATGGAGACAAGACAGAGAAAGATGGTGGAGACATGACAGAGAAAGAGAGAGGAGACAAAAAGGAAAGAGAGCGAGGGAAAGATAGAGAGAGGATGGAGACAAGACAGATATAGAGGGTGGAGACAAGACAGAGAAAGAGGGTAGAGACAAGACAGAAAGAGAGTGCGAGAAAGATAGGGAGAAGATGGAGACAATACAGAGAAAGAGGGTGCAGACAAGACAGAGAGAGAGTGCAAGAAAGATAGGGAGAGGATGGAGACAAGACAGAGAAAAAGGGTGGAGACACGAGAGAGAGAGAGAGAGAGAGAGAGAGAGAGAGAGAGAGAGAGGGTGGAAACAAGACAGAAAGAGAGTGCAGGAAAGATGGAGAGAGGATGGAGACACGACAGAGAGAGAGGGTGGAGACAAGAAAGAAAGAGAGTGCGGGACAGATAGAAGGTGGGGACACGACAGAGAAAGAGGGTGGAGTAAAGACCGATAGAGTGCGGGCAAGATAGAGAGAGAATGGAGACAAGACAGAGAAAGAGGGTGGAGACAAGACAGAAAGAGAGTGCGGTAAAGATAGAGAGGATGGAGACAAGACAAAGAAAGAGGGTGCAGGCAAGACAGAAAAAGAGAGTGCAGGCAAGATAAAGAGAGGATGGGGACAAAACAGGAAAAGAGGGTGCAGGCAAAAAAGAGAAAGAGGGTGTGGGCGAGAAAGAGGGTGTGGGCGAGAAAGAGGGTGGAGAAAAGACAGAAAAAGAGAGTGCGGGCAAGATAGAGAGGAAGGAGACAAGACAGAGAAAGAGGGTGGAGACACGACAGAGAAAGAGGGTGGAGACAAGACAGAAAGAGAGTGCGGGAAAGATAGAGAAAGGATGGAGACAAGACAGAGAAAGAGGGTGCAGGCAAGACAGAGAAAGAGAGTGCAGGCAAGATAGAGAGAGGATGGGGACAAGACAGAGAAAGAGGGTGTGGGCAAGAAAGAGATAGAGGGTGGAGACAAGACAGAAAAAGAGAGTGCAGGCAAGATAGAGGGAGGATGGGGACAAGACAGAGAAAGAGGGTGTGGGCTAGAAAGAGAAAGAGGGTGGAGACAAGAAAAAAAGAGAGTGCAGGCAAGATAGAGAGAGGATGTAGACAAGACAGAAAAAGAAGGTGCGGGCAAGAAAGAGAAAGAGGGTGGAGACACGACAGAGAAAGAGGGTGGAGAAAAGACAGAAAGAGAGTGTGGGCAAGATGATGGAGACAAGAAAGAAAAAGGGGGGGGGGGCAAGAAAGAGAAAGAGGGTGTGGGAAAGACAGAGAAAGAGGGTGGAGACAAGACAGAGAAAGACAGTGCGGGCAAGATGGAGAGAGGATGGAGACAAGATAGAGAAAGAAGTTGCGGGCAAGAGAGAGAAAGAGGATGGAGACGCAACAGAGAAAGAGGGGATGGGAAAGACAGAGAAAGAGGGGGCGGGTAAGACAGAGAAAGAGGGGGCGGGTAAGACAGAGAAAGAGGGTGGAGACAAGACACAGAAAGATGGGAGACAAGACAGAGAGTGCGGGCAAGATAGAGAGAGGAAGGGCACCAGACAGAGAAAAAGGGTGGCGACAAGACAGAGAGATAGGGTGCGGGCAAGACAGAGAAAAAGAGTGGAGACAAGACAAAGAAAGAGAGTGCGGGCAAGATAGAGAGAGGATGGAGACAAGACAGAGAAAGAGGGTGCGGGCAAGAAAGAGAAAAGGGGTGGGGACACGACAGAGAAAGAGGGTCTGGGAAAGACAGAAAAGTGTGGAGACAAAACAGAGAAAGAGGGTGCCGGCAAGACAGAGAAAGAGGGTGGAGATAGACAAAGCAAAAGAGTGCGGGAAAGACAGAGAAAGAGGGTGGAGATAGACAAAGCAAGAGAGTGCGGGCAAGATAGAGAAAGAGGGTGGAGACACGACAGACAGAGTGTGCTGGCAAGATAGAGAAAGGTTGGAGACAAGACAGAGAAAGAGGGTGCGGGAGAGATTGCCTTACCTTATTGCCTTATTCTATGTTTAGGTTCCCCCAGGTTTGTCAGTGTGAGGCACCTCGTACATCCATCAGAGTGTTGCTAATGCTTTTTCCGATGTATTTTGCATCTTCCAGTCTTGGATGGTCTGGGATGCATCTTAGGTATTTATAGAGAAGATGGAGAAAAGACAATGAAAGAGGGTGGACACATGACAGAGAAAGAGGGTTTGGGCAAGACAGAGAATGAGAGCGGAGACAAGACAGAGAAAGAGACTGCGGGCAAGATAGAGAGAGGATGAAGACAAGACAGAGAAAGAGGGTGCGGGCAAGAAAGAGAAAGGGGTGGAGACACGTCTGAGAAAGAAGGTGCGGCCAAGACAGAGAAAGAGTGGAGACAAGACAGAGAAAGAGGGTGTGGGCAAGTCAGATAAAGAGGGTGTGGGAAAGACATAGAAAGAAGGTGGAGACAAGACATAGAAAGAGAGTGCAGGCAAGATAGAGGAAGAGGGTGGAGACAAGACAGAAAGTGTGTGCAAGCAAGACAGAGAAAAAGTTGGAGATAAGACAAAGAAAGTGTGGGCAAGACAGAGAGAGGGTGGAGACAAGACAGAGAGGAGGTGTGGGGAAGACAGATAATGAAGGTGGAGACCAGATAGAGAAGGAGGACACGGGCAAGACAGAGAGAGGGATGGAAACAAGGCAGAGAAAGAGGATGTGGGCAAGACAGAGAAGAGGATGTGGGAAAGACAGTGAAAGAGGATCGACATAAGACAGAGAGAGAAGGGGTTGGTAAGTCAGAGAAAAAGGGTGCTGGCAAGACAGAGAACGAGGGTGGAGATAAGACAGAGAAAGTGTGTGTGTGGGCAAGACAGTGAAAAAGAGTGTGGGCAAGACAGTGAAAAAGAGTGGAGATAAGACATAAATAGTGTGGGCAAGAAAGAGAAAGAGGGTGGAGACAAGACAGAGCAAGAGGGTGTGGGAAACACAGAGAAAGAGGATGTAGGTAAGACAGAAAAAGAGGGTGAAGGTAAGACAGAGAAAGCGGGTGGAGACAAGACAGAGAAAAAAGGTGAGGATAAGACAGAGAAAGAGGATGGAGACAAGGCAGATGAAGAGGATGCGGGCAAGACAGAGGAAGAGGGTGGAGACAAGACAGTGAAAAGGGGTGGAGACAAGACAGAGAAAGAGAGGGTGGGCAAGAGAGAGAGGATGGAGACAGGACAGAGAAAAGGGGTGTGGGCAAGACCAAGAAAGAGGGTGGAGACAAGACAGAAAGAAGGTGTGGGCAAAACAGAGAAAGAGGGCGGAGACAACACAGAGTAAGAGGATGCGGGCCAGACAGAGAGAGGATGGAAACGTGGCAGAGAAAGAGGATAAAGACAAGACAGAGAAAAAGGGTCTGAGCAAGACAGAGAAAGAGGTTGCGGGTAAGACAGAGAAAAAGGACGTGGGCAACACAGACAAAAATGGCGTAGGCATGATAGAGAAAGAGGGTGTGGGAAAGACAGAGAAAGAGGGTGCTGACAAGACAGAAAGAGGATGGGGGCAAGACAGATCAAAAGGATGTGAAAAAAGAGAGAAAGAGGGTGTAAGCAAGACAGAAAGAGGGTGCAGGCAAGACAGAGAAAGGGGGTGTAGGCATGACAGAGAAAGAGGGTGTAGGCAAGACAGAGAGAGAGGGTGTAGGCAAGACAGAAAGAGGGTGTAGGCAAGACAGAGAAAGAAGGTGTAGGCAAGACAGAGAGAGAGGGTGCAAGCAACACAGGCAAAACCAAAAAAAAAAAGGGGGCAGGCAACACAAATAAAGAGGGCGCAATCAAGACAGGGAAAGAGGGTGGAGGCAAAACAGAGAAAGAGGGTGCAGGTAATAATGAGAAAGGCAGTGTAGGCAAAACTGATAAAAAAGGTGCAAACAACACAAGGAAAGAGGATGCAGGCAAGAAAGAGAAAGTGTGTCTGAGGAAAAAAAAAGAGAAAGAGGGTCCAAGGAAGACAAACAAAAAGAAGGTGCAAGCAAGACAGAGAAAGAAGGTGCATGCAACATAGAGAAAGAGGGTGCAGGCAAAACAGAGAAAAAAAGATGCACGCAACACAAAGAGGGGACAGGCAAGACAGAGCAAGAGGGTGCAAGCTAGACAGAGCAAGAGGGTGCAAGCACAACTGAGAAAGAGGGTGCAAGCAAGACGGAGAAAGAGGATGTAGGCAAGACGGAGAAAGAGGGTGCAGGCAACAGAGAGAAAAGGGATGCAGACAACATAAAGAAAGAGGGTGCAGACAAGACAGAGAAAGGGGTGTAGGCAAGGCAGAGAAAGAGGGTGCAGGCAACACAGAGAAAGAGGGTGTAGGCAACACAGATAAAGAGGGTGCAGGCAACACAGACAAAGGGAGTGCAGGCAGCACTGAGAAAGAAGGTGCAGGCAACACAGAAAAATGTGGTGCTGAGACGACAGATAAATAGGGTGCAGGGAAGACAGAGAAAGAGGGTGCAACCAACATAGAGAAAGAGACTGCAGGCAAGACAGACAATGAGGGTGTAGGCAAGACAGAGAAAGAGGGTGCAGGCAAGACAGAGAAAGAGGGTGCAGGCAAGACAGAGAAAGAGGGTGCAGGCAAGACAGAGAAAGAGGGTGCAGGCAAGACAGACAAAGGGAGTGCAGGCAGAACTGAGAAAGAAGGTGCAGGCATCACAGAGAAATGTGGTGCTGAGACGACAGATAAATAGGGTGCAGGGAAGACAAAGAAAGAGGGTGCAACCAACACAGAGAAAGAGACTGCAGGCAAGACAGACAAAGAGGGTGTAGGCAAGACAGAGAAAGAGGGTGCAGGCAAGACAGAGAAAGAGGGTGCAGTCAAGAGAGGGAAAAAAAGGTGCAGGGAAGAAAGAGAAAGAGTGCAGGCAAGACAGAGAAAGAGGTTGCGGACAAGACAGAGAGAGGAGGCGCAGGCAAGACAGAGAAAGGGGGCGCAGGCAAGGCAGAGAAAGAGGCAGTGGGCAAGACAAACAGGCTGCAGGCAAGGCAAAGAAAGAGGCTGTGGGCAAGACAAACAGGCTGCAGCAAGTCAGAGAAAGGAGGTGCAGGTAAAACTAATTAACAAGGTGCAGGCAACATAAAAGTAAGAGGGTCCAGATAAAGACAGAGAAAGAGCGTGTGGGCAAAAAGAGAAAGAGGGTGCAGGCAAGACAGAGAAAGAGGGCGTAGGCAACAGAGAGAAAGATGGTGCAGGAAGACAGAGAAATAGGGTGTGGACAAGAAAGAGAAAGAGGGTGCAGAAAAGACAGCAAAAGAGGGTGCAGGCAAGATAGAGGAAGAAGGTGCAAGCAATATAGAGAAAGTAAGTGCAGGCAACACAGAGAAGGAGGGTGCAGTCAAGACAGAGAGAAAAAGAGGGTGCAGTCACGACAGAGAAATAGGGTGCAGTCATGACAGAGAAAGAAGGTTCAAGCAAGAAAGAGAAAGAGGGTGTAGGAAAGACCGAGAAAGAGGGTGAAGCAAAACTGAGAAAATAGGTGCAAGCAATACAAAAAAAAGAGGGTGCAATCACGACAGAAAAAGAGGGTGCAGGGAAGACAGAAAAAGAGGGTGCAGGGAAGACAGAGAAAGAGGGTGCGAGCAAGACAGAGAAAGAGGGTGCAAGCGAGACAGAAAAATATGGTGCAGTCATGACAGAGAAAGAGGGTGCAAGCAAGACAGAGAAAGAGGGTGCAAGCAAGACCGAGAAAGAGGGTGAAGCAAAACTAAGAAAATAAGTGCAAGCAATACAAAGAAAGAGAGTGCAGTCACGACAGAGAACGAGGATGTAGGGAAGACAGAGAAAGACAGTGCAAGAAAGACAGAGAAAGAGGGTGCAAGCAAGACCGAGAAAGAGGGTGAAGCAAAACTGAGAAAATAGGTGCAAGCAATACAAAGAAAGAGGGTGCAAGCAAGACAGAGAAAGAGGGTGCAAGCAAGACAGAGAAAGAGGGTGCAGACAAGACTGGGAAAGAGGGTGCAGACAAGACTGGGAAAGAGGGTGCAGACAAGACAGAGAAAGAGGGTAAAAGCAAGACCGAGAAAGATGGTGCAGGCAACACAAAGAAAAAAGGGTGCAGTCAAGACAAAGAATGAGGGTGCAGGCAAGACAAAGAAAGAGGGTGCAGACAAGACAGAAAGAGGGTGCTTTCAAGACAGAGAAATAGGGTGCTAGCAAGACAGAGAAAGAGGGTGCAGGCAAGACAGAGAAAGAGGGTGTGGACAAGAAAAAGAAAGAGGGCGTAGAAAAGACAGATAAAGAGGGTGCAAGCAAGACATATAAAAGGGGTGCAGACAACACAGAGAAAGAGGGTGGAAGCAAGACTGAGAAAGAGGGTGAAGCAAAACTGAGAAAGATGGTGCAGGCAACACAAAGAAAAGAGGGTGCAATCAAGACAGAGAAAGAGGGTGCAGGCAAGACAGAAAGCATGTGCAGTCATGACAGAGAAAGATGGTGCTTTCAAGATAGAGAAAGAGGGTGCAAGCAAAACAGAGAAAGAGGGTGCAGGCAAGACAGAGAAAGAGGGTGCAAACAAGACAGTGAAATAGGGTGTGGACAAGAAAGAGAAAGAGGGTGTAGAAAAGACAGAAAAGGAGGGTGCAGGCAAGACATAGAAAAAGGGTGCAGACAACAGAGAGAAAGAGGGTGCAAGCATGACAGAGAAAGAGGGTGCTGGCAAGACAGAGAAAGAGGCTGCAGGCAAGACAGAGAAAGAGGCTGTAGGCAAGACAGAGAAAGAGGGTGTGGACAAGAAAGAGAAAGAGGTTGCAAGCAAGACAGATAAAGGGGGTGCAGACAACAGAGAGAAGGAGGGTGTCAGCCAACAGAGAAAGTGTGCAGGCAAGACTGAGAAAGAGGGTGCCTACCTGGCTGAAAAATAGGATGCCGGCAAGACAGAGAAAGAGGATACAGGAAAGACAGAGAAAGAGGATGCTGGCAAGACAGAGAAAGAAGGTGCAGGCAAGACTGAGAAAGAGGGTGCAGGCAAGACTGAGAAAGAGGGTGCAGGCAAGACTGAGAAAGAGGGTGCAGGCAAGACTGAGAGAGTTTGTAGGCCAGACTGAGAAAGAGGATGCAGGCAAGACAGAGAAAGAGGGTGCAGGCAAGCAAGAGATAGAAGGTGCAGGCAAGCAAGAGATAGAGGGCGCAGGCAAGACTGAGAAAGAAGGTGTAGGCAACACAATGAAACAGGGTGGACATAAAATTTTAATGTTTGATGCAAATGTTACTTACCATCACTTAAGGTTGATCCCATCTTAAAGAGACAACATATAAAAGGAGGCATTACAGTATACTGAAGCATCCAAGGTGATAAAAGGATTGGGTGGAATTTAAGGGGACAGCATTTTTGATAAAAATATTTGATGAAATATATTTTGCCAAGTCAGTGTTGTGAAAGAAATTTTCATTTTGCATCCTAGATTATCAAAGTTTTTGTGCAATATTATTTCAGGTATTGCATAAATATTCTAATTTTCAGGAACCATTTAAGGGTTAAACCACTATAGAAGCAAAACACATTACAGTCTTCCGTCACAAAGGAATGATTCACCAAAGAAAGTATGAATATTTGATTAAATACCTTGAACAAAAACAAGGTGTTACTTAAAACACTTAACTTATGCTACACAGAGGAGTGATGAATGGGGAAAAGGGGAGTGACTCTAGCTTAGAAGATTGGGGTTTATAACCAGTTTGCCCCCAAAAATTAAAAACATATGCAAGGTCTTTTACTTTACTTATAATTTCAAAGGAATTAAATTATTTATGCTATGCGACTCAGCATATCCGTTTTATTTATATATATATATATATATATATATATATATATATATATATATATATATATATAATATATACACACACATATACAGTAATACCTTGAGGTACGAGTTTAATCCGTTCAGGGACCGAGCTCGTATTTCTATTTTCTCGTATCTCAGATGAATTTTTTCCATATATAATAACTAAAAACAAATTAATCCGTTCCCACCCTCTGAGAAAAAACCCTAAAAACAGTATATTACAAAGGGAAAAACATGTTTTTAGTGGTTGTAATCAACATCCTATGCTAACAAAATAACAAATGGCTATGAACTGGTTATGAAATGTAAAATTATTATGGAGTTCTTACCTTCGAGACAGACGGTAGCGGCTAATGGAGGAGGAGGAGGAGGAGGAGGAGGAGGAGGAGGAGGAGGAGGGAGAGAGGACAGAGAGGAGAGAGACTTAACGGAAACACATTTGGTACGTAACACTTTTGTAACACTATGTAACATAACCTTAACTTTAAATTCAACTTTAAATTTAACTTAAATGTAATTAGCTTACTGCACACACACTTAAAAATAAAATGTTAATCTTACGTTACACTAAACTTAATTCTACATTTTGTTTTCATTTTCATTTTCTTACTTTTCTTCTTCTGACTTGGCTCTTTTTGCCTCGCTTTCACCTGCACTTTTTGACGGCCTTTTTAAAAGGAACCTATCTAGGGATGTTTGCTTTTGTTTCCACTTCAAAGTATTGAGAAAATGACGCACATAAGTGTCGTCACGCAAGGCTAACGCACGGCCCCTCGCCATCTTGTACGGGTGCCTCTTTTCCATAAAATTAGAAAACTCCTGCCACTTCGCTAACATGTCTTTGATTTCTGTCATAGAAAGGCGGGCCTCATATTCCACCTCCCCCTCCCTACTGAGCTCCTGCAACACCTCTGGAGTTCGATCAATTCTGGTGTCGTGAGCTCTTCCTGATGCTCTTTGACAAGGTTGTTCACGTCTTCCTCGCCTACCTCCAGCCCCATGGAATTTCCAAGAGACACAATTTCATCCATCACAACAGGTTTGGGGTCATCAGGGTCTGTCGTATCGAACCCTTCATAGTCCCTCTCAGCAACGGAAGCTGGCCACAATTTCTTCCACGCTGAATTAAGAGTTCGACCTGTGACACCCTGCCATGCATTGTCAATAATTTTCAAACAATGCACGATGTTGAAATGTCCCTTCCCAAATTCCCAAAGAGTGAGCTGGGTGTTGTCTGTGATATCGAAGCATTTCTTGAACAAATGCTTCGTGTACAGTTTTTTAAAGTTGGAAATAACTTGTTGGTCCATGGGCTGGAGGAGTGGCGTGATGTTGGGCAGGAGATAAAGGACCTTGATGAACCTGAATTCATCAAAAATGTCCTCTTCGAGACCAGGAGGGTGACCAGCGGCATTACTGCCGAACCAAAGCACAGATTAACCCATTCTGTGAAGAAATGCCGGGAAACCCAAGCCTTAGCATTAGCGCGCCACATCACTTGCAATTTTCCTTTCAAGATCCTTTGGCTCTTAAAAGCAGGTGGGTTTTCAGAGTGGTACACCAGCAGTGGCTTGACCTTACAGTCACCGCTGGCATTGGCACATAAGGCTAGAGTTAACCGGTCCTTCATGGGTCTATGGTCCGGTAGTCTCTTCTCCTCTGCTGTGATGAAAGTCCTCCTGGGCATCTTCTTCCAGAAAAGGCCAGTTTCATTGCAGTTGAAGACTTGTTGGGGGATGAAGCCATGTTGGGCGATAACAGAGGCAAAGGTTGTGACGAAGTCTGCAGCGGAATTCGCGTCGGAACTTGCTGTTCCCCCATGCCTCACAACAGAGTGTATCCCAGTCCATTTCTTGAAATTATCCAGCCAGCCACGACTGGCTTTAAAGGTTTCTGCTGGCGTCGAAGTCTCGCCTTTCTCGGCTGCTTGCTTCCCTTTCAAGTCATCATAGATTCGACTGACCTTCTCACATATGATTGTCTCGGTCACACTATCTCCTGCCAACTGTTTCTCCTTTATCCAGATCAAAAGAAGCCTCTCCATCTCGTCGTGAATATCACTACGCAGCTTGGAAAGGATGGTTAATCCTTTGGAAGGCTTGGAGGTCTTTATAGCATCCTTCTGCTTGAAGATGGTACATATAGTTGATGTACTCCTCTCCTCTCGTAATGGGCGCCAGCTCAAGTCACTCTTACGCCACTTTCATGTCTTGCGATTATTTCATGCTTCATCTCCATAGTCATCATACGCTTTTTCTTCTCACTACCCTTGTATGTACTCGCTTGCTTTAGACCCATTTTTTATTTAATGAATTATGCACTGATTCACGAAAAAAACATGTAAAAAAAGCAAACAATACGGCCGATGCTCGGAGATAACTTTACGCGACGGAGATCTGACGGGAAAGACCGAGTGATGCTGTCCTGGTGAGCAGCCTCTCGCACACATGGCCACTTGGTGGCCGCATAGGGAACTACTGTACCACGAATCTCAAATTTTTCCTCATATCTCAAATTTTTCCTCGTATCTCAGAATAAAAATTTGCCCGGAACTCTCCTCGTATCTCAATTTTCTCGTATGTTGGGTTGCTGGGATCTCAAGGTATTACTGTAAACACACA
This sequence comes from Palaemon carinicauda, assembly GCF_036898095.1. Classification (NCBI taxonomy): domain Eukaryota; kingdom Metazoa; phylum Arthropoda; class Malacostraca; order Decapoda; family Palaemonidae; genus Palaemon; species Palaemon carinicauda. Next base: position 51,811,722 of record NC_090735.1, read on the forward strand.
CATATATATACATATATATATATATATATATATATATATATATATATATATATATATATATATATATATATATATATATATATATATATGTACAGTATATATATATATATATATATATATATATATATATATATATATATATATATATATACTTATATGTATATATATATACATATATATATATATATATATATATATATATATATATATATATATATATATATATATATATATGTATATATATATATGTATATATATATATATATATATATATATATATATATATATATATGTATATATATATATATATATATATATATATATATATATATATATATATATATATATATATATATATATATATATATATATATATATAAAGAGAGAGAGAGAGAGAGAGAGAGAGAGAGAGAGAGAGAGAGAGAGAGAGAGAGAGAGAGAGAGAGAGAGAGAGAGAGAGAGAGAAAGAGAGAGTAGCAATCAGCAAAATACCTGGATAAGAAAACTGAATTTTGCATACCAATATCCACTTTTTTTTACATTAACATTAAGTACAGTATTTTGGTCTTGAGTGGTGGTCATATCGAGACAAAAATACCAGCAGCATTACCGGTATGTTAATTCTTTGCAAAAATTTTCTTAATGAAAACTTTGGTTACAACAATCATAACAAAATTGTTGATAAAATATATCTATGAATTAAATGAATTATTTGTACTGTATCTAAATATGACATCAAATTAGGCAATCTTGGTAATAAGTTAAGAAGAAAATCATTGTAAATTCTTAGTAAGAACCATCTTTCATGTAAGTCTCTAGTATTGGTTACTTTAGAATACTGTATATGCATTATAAGAACAATGTACACTGAATGTACAGTCCATCTAATGCTTCCAGATTCAAAGAAACCATTTTGAGAAATTATTTTCATCATCATCCAATTAGCTGCGGATTTTTAATAATCTTCTTTATAGATTACTGTATTTCATATAAGGAATATAATGAAAGTATGGAAAATCACTTACTGCATGCTATGCTATATGATTACCCAGTAATATGTAATGCACTAACAGTACTACAGTATTGTATATAGACCATAATTCAATAGATATGCCATGCTTGGAATCATTACTTCAACGGTACAGCATTTAAAGAAAAAAAATGAAAACCAAGACATTTAGTTTACTCTAGTAATAGAGGACATTTGGTTTCTGTAACAATGCTTACTAGTTACAAATTCTGTACTGTAAAATGCAGTCAAAGCCATCAAACTTATGTCATGGTTAAATTGCACAAAGGTGCTAGTGACAATTATATAATATGGACTATAAAGCAGTAAAGTACTGTAATTGATTTACATCAATTTTACCATGTATAAAGACACTTTGTATTGATCAGAGCAATTGAACAGTTTTAAACACTAACTCTTTAATTATAAAAAAAATTTACTGATAAAATCACTTAAGCAGGTTTCAAAAGTAACTGTACATTAATCTAAATGCATAAGACTTTACTATAAAATTATTTTGACTTAGGATTTCAACCATTGTCTGATTTCACTGTAGTTCAATCTTACTGTTTGTTAATGAGCAGGAACAATTGCGTTATCCACTATTCAAATTCCTTCCCGATAGTTTTTCTATCCCATTAGCCTTGCTTTACTAGCAAAAACAGCAAACTCATTAATGGTATGACATACATGTACTGTAATACTAAATTTTTCAACAGAATATGACAAATTCGTAGATAATTTGTATTTTTCCTAACTATACAAACCTTAGGTATTTAATAGGGGTATTACTTTCGGCGTAGCTGAAATGACGAGCCATTAGAATTTTAACGAGGGTTTACTACCGCACCGCTAGTTAGCGGGGGGGGGGGGGGTAGGGGAGGGTAGCTTGCTAACACACACCCCACCCTCACACACCTGTGCTTGAGCTCACTTTGCTGGGAGGTAGGACTTCAAGGGGGATAGGGCTGGCGGGCAAGTTTGATTAAATAGCTAAGGTTTATATAGTTAGGAAAAATACAAATTATCTGCACATTTGTCATTTGTTTCGTAACTGACATACAAACCACGCTATTTAATAGGGGTGACTCACCCATTAGGAAGGGTGGAACGTCCCAGCCAGTACTGGCTTTTGGCTTTGCCTGGGGGCTCATTATTTGAGTGTCAGCACTCAACAATAAGGAGTCCCTGCACCTCGCTAGAACCTTGCTACGTAAGGACTGCGGCCTACGCAAGCTGTGTGTGAAGGTCTAATAAAGTGTGACTCATCCTAGGAAGTTGACCTGTAGTCCTTTATATTGAAACTTTAGGCTAGGACTCCCCCAATACCACCTTGTCAGGGTATGGGGACGTGACAGTATTAGCTTAATACTAGGAAAACAAGAAAACTTGATTTACCTGCAGTGGTTTGAGGTCAGCTGTGTAGAGAACCCAGGATGCTGCTTTCCCCAGGAGAGGGGAAGATGAAGAAATGAATAAGAGCCAGACAAACCTTTTCATTCATGCAGACTAAGACCGGGTAACAATGCCCTCAACCTTCTGCTACTTGTCCAATAAGGAGCCTGAGGTTTTAAACCAGCTGTTGTGCAGCCACCACAAGGCTGATAGAGAACGTATCGAGCCTCCTGTGGGTCACGTCTTACAGGTAGTGGGCTGTGAAGGTCGTCTGACGCTTCCACACCCCAGCCTGAAGAACCTGCGTCACTGAGAAATTCTTCTTGACGGCCAGGGACGTAGCTACGCCCCTGACATCATGTGCTCTAGGGCGAAGTGACGGAGGAGGGTCTGGATTCAGGGACAGATGGATCACCCTACGAATCCATGCCGAGATGGTGTTCTTGGTGACCCTCCTCTTAGTCCTCCCAGTGCTAACGAACAATGCTTGCACCAGGGGATGGACTGCAGCCGTTCTTTTGAGATACAGCCTCAAGCTCCTTACTGGGCACAGTAGGAGATGGTCTGGGTCATCTGTTACAGAACGGAGACTCAAAATCTGGAAGGAGTCGAACCGAGGTCCGCCACCCCCGGATTCTGAGTCTTACCAATAAACTCAGGGATGAATTTGAACGTTACCTCCCCCCATCCCCTTGAATGAGCGATGTCATACGAGAGACCATGAAGTTCACTGACTCGCTTGGCCGAAGCCAAAGCTAGTAGGAACACCGTCTTCCAAGTTAGGTGACGGTCTGAAACCTGGCGTAATGGTTCATAGGGAGGTCTCTTAAGAGACCTGAGAACTTGAACCACGTTCCATGGAGGAGGTTTCACTTCCAACTGAGGGCAGGTAAGTACATAACTTTGTATGAGTAGGGAAAGTTCCAGCAAGGAAATGTCCATTCCTTTGAGCCTGAAGGCTAAAATTAAGGCTGAGCGATAGCCTTTCACCACCGAGACTGAAAGGTGCATTTATCCCGCAAATACACGAGGAACTCCGCTATTGCTGGAATAGTGGCATCGAGTGGAGAGAAACCCCTTCCACGATACCAACCACAGAAGACTTTCCACTTTGCCTGGTAGACAGATGCGGATGATTTTCGCTGATGTCCAGACATCCTAATCGCACCTTTTTGTGAAAATCCTGTCTCAGCGAGGAGATGCTGGATAGTCTCCAGGCGTGAAGTCGTAGCAAAGCTACGGCTTTGTGGAAGATGTTGGCATGTGGTTGTCTGAGTAGATCGTGTCGCGGAGGGAGTTCTCTCGGAAGTTCCGTTAGGAGTTGCAGAAGGTCCGGAAACCATTCCGCGTGATGCCATAGCGGAGCTATGAGGGTCATTGAAAGATTGACCGATATTCTGGTCTTATTGAGCATCCTCCTCATCAGACAGAACGGGGGAAAGGCGTACACGTCGATGTTGTCCCACCGTTGTTGGAAGGCATCTTGCCAGAGCGCCTTGGGATCTTGGACTGGGGAGCAGTATAGCGGGAGCTTGAAATTCAACGCTGTTGCGAACAGATCCACAGTCAGGGAACCCCACAAAGTCAGGACTTTGTTGGCTACTAGATGATCCAAAGACCACTCGGTACTCACTATCTGAGACGCTCTGCTCAGATTATCGGCGAGCACATTCCTCTTCCCTGGAATGAAACATGCCGATAGCAGAATCGAGTGGACTTCGGTCCATCTCAGTATCTCTACTGCAAGATGGGATAGCTGGTTCGAAAAGGTACCTCCTTGCTTGTTGATGTAAGCCACTACTGTGGTGTTGTCGCTCATCACCACCACAGAGTGACCCGCCAGGTATTGTTGGAACTGTTGAAGGGCCAAGAAAACGGCCTTCATCTCTAGAAGATTTATATGGAGGCACTTTTCTGATTCTGACCACAGGCCTGAGGTCCTGTGGTGTAGAACGTAGGCCCCTTCTTTGAGGCGTCCGAAAACAGCATCAAATCCGGGGGGAGGACAAGAAGATCCACTCCTCTTCGTAGGTTCTCGTCTGTCACCCACCACTGGAGGTCCGTCCGTTCCGCAGGTCCCATATGGATCATGACGTCCGGGGAATCGTAACCTTGATTCCAGCGGGACTTGAGTCGCCACTGGAGGGATCTCATCCTGAGGCGACCGTTGGGAACTAGACGAGCCAAAGATGAGAGGTGACCGAGGAGACGTAACCACGATTGGGCTGGAAACTCTTCTCGTCTGAGAGAAGGGCTTGCGACCTTCCTCAGCCTTGCTATCCTGTCGTCTGATGGGAAGGCTTTGTGGAGATTGGTGTCTATAATCATGCCTAGGTCTTTGAGTGGGAAGCAGAGAGGACTTCTCGAGATTTACCATGATCCCCAGATCCTGGCAAAGTCCCAGAAGTTTGTCTCGGTGTTGAAGAAGGGATGACTTCGAGTCTGCTAGGATCAGCCAGTCGTCCAGATAACGGAGGAGACGGATGCCGATCCTGTGTGCCAACAACGATATTAGGGTGAAAACACTGGTGAAAACCTGTGGCGCTGTGGAGAGACCGAAACACAGCACTTTGAACTGGTACTCCTTGTTGTCTAGGCTGAATCTTAAGTACTTCCTTGAAGACGGATGGACTGGGATCTGGAAGTACGCGTCCTTCAGATCCAGTGTACACAGGAAGTCTTGCAGTCTCACTACGAGTCTGACCGTTTCTGCGGTCTCCATGCTGAACAGAGTTTGTTTGACAAACTTGTTCAGAGCCGAGAGGTCGATGACTGGTCTCCAACCTCCAGACGCCTTCTTTACAAGAAAGAGTCGACTGAAGAAGCCTGGGGACCCGTCGAGGACCTCTTGGAGAGCGCCCTTCTTCAACAAGGTCTGAACTTCTGCCCCAAAGCCCTGCCCCCTTGCTGATTCCATGGCAAGGGAGCTCAATGACACTGGATTTGTCATCAGGGGAGGTAGAGATGTTGTGAACGGGACGCGATATCCCTGACTGATTACGGAAATCTTTCAGGAATCAACCCCGAGTTGCTGCCACCTATCTGCGCAACTTTGTAGGCATCCCCCCACTGGTGGACATACAGGGGGACTACCAATCCTAGCGTTTGTGGCCTTGGCTGCTCCCTCTAGGATTTTTCCCTCCCCTGGAGGACTTCTTGCCTTTCCTGTCCTTGACAGGAAAGGGCTTAGACACCACTGTCTTCACTGCCGTTGTCGGTTTTGTGGTCTTGGTAGGACGGGGCTGCTGGGGTGCTGGAGGCTTATAGGGCTTGGATGTCAAAGCCCTATGTAGGAGGGAGTCTTGGTGGGACTTCCTCCCCCTCTCAGCAGCATGCTCTACGTCTTTAGGCTCTTAACAGATTCGTTCCCTCCACGGAAGAATGTCTGAGCCTGCTTATCTCGGTACTAGGGACCTTTTGATGGAACCTCTCAGCCACCGCATCCCGACGTTTCAGGATGGTGTTCGCCCACAAGTTCGAGACTTGGTGGGCCAGAAACTCGATCGTGCGAGTGCCTGACAGTAGGAAGGTCTCCATAGCTTTCCTGGTACGTTCTTTGGAGAATTCCTCCGAACGTATCAGGATACCTAAGGTCCCTAACCAGATGTCAAGCCACAAAGTGGCCTGCATAGCACACTTCGCAACCTTCTCCTGATTAAGGATCTCAGTCGCCGAGAATGAGACCTGCCGGTTGGAGAGTCTCTCAAGAGGGACTCCCCTGGTAAGCTCTTCCAAAGAATGGTGAAGGGGAAGAGCTAAACAAGGCTCCTCTAAGATCTCGAAGTACCTCCTCTGCTGAACGCGAGAAGGTGGGAGAAGCTTGTTGCCGGCACTGGATCGGCTGGGAGGCGGCTAGCTCAGAGAGCTGGACTGCGATCTTGTCCCTGGTACTCTTGACCCCTTGAGACCAGGGCAGAGCCGCACTGGCCTTAGAGGGTTTTTGAGTCCCAAATACTCGGTCCAAGACCGTGTCTTTGCCCTCTCGAGGGGGAATCTCTGGGTCAGCAAACCCATTGAGAGTCCTCATAAGGGTCAGAACTTGCCAAAATGCATGTTCTGACTCCTGCAGCTCTCCTTCGGATGGACTCGCAGCGAAGTCTCCTGTCCCCAAAGGCTCTTCTTGGGGAGAATCGCGGACGTTCTTTGAGTGACTGGCTGGCTCCATTCTAAGTCTTGACGAGGATTTTGGTACTGTTTTAGAGTCCTTTGACTCCCTCTTGGGAAGGATGCAGGACTCCAACAACGACGGAGGTAGGCTCTTCTCCGCCCCTACCTGAGAAGACTTTCCAGAGCGAGGTGGGGTTTCCCCCATTGGTGCGATGGGGGAACGTCTCACCTCACGTAACTCCACTGAGGACGGGAAGTCCTCGACCGACAGGGAGGGAGAAAAAGTCTGGGGGGGGGAGGGGGGCCTGCCTCAAAGGCTTACGAGGAGACAGCTTAGTCCTCGGAGAAGTCACCGTGTCCGAAACTCCTCTTTTTCTCTTCAGGGGGGTAGATGCAGCCAAGGATTTGTGGCCCAATTCAGAGAGAACAGGCTTGAAGGCCTGCGTAACCGCTCTGACTAGTGCCCCAAACCAAGGCTGCTGGCTGAAAGCTCTGCTGTCAGACACTCCCTCTGGAGGGACAGGGATCGACCGATCCCTGGGAGGAGTTTCCGTGGGGGGTTCGCCTGTAAAGAAAAGGAAGAAGAAATGTCCCAGGACCTTTCTGGAACCTTCCCCCTCACCGGCGAGCGCGCTATTCTGCACTTGCCGGGGGGGGGGGGTGGATGTGGCGATGGCGACCTTGCCGTGCGTTGCCCTGCAGCCTCACACGCGGGGGAGCGCGCGGGGGGAGCGCGCTGGCGCTCGCGCGATGGGGAATACCCGGGGTCGCGCGCGGGAGACTGATGGCGCACGCTGGACTGCTGATGCGCGCGCGTGAGGGCAATTGTGAGGGCGTGCGCAGGCGAGCAATGGCGCGTAGAAGCGTGCGCAGGAGGCTGATTGTGTGCTCGCGCGTGCAAGGGTGAATGAATGTTCACGCGCACGCGGGCGCGCAGTATCAGGATGAAGGACCCGTGGGCGTGCGGGCGAGAGATCGCGCTGCCCAGAAGATGTTGTAGGGCGCGCGCGCGCAGGAGCGACATCCCTTGCGCGCGGGTGCACAGTCAGAACCTGTGTTCGTTGGCGCACCTCTTGTGGGCGCACGTCAGGCTGGCGGTGTGTAGCTGCTGTAGGGGATGGGCGTGGGTGCGCAGGGCGCGTTGGCGAGCGCTGACGAGTAGGAGAAGTCTTCAACTTCCCTACCACACCCAGATCCGAAAATTGTGGGCACGTAGGAGATCATTGGCACGTTGGAGAGCGCTGGCGCGCAGGAGAGCACTGGCACGTTGGCGAGCGTTGACGCGTAGGAGAGCGTTGTCGCGCATGGCGCGCAGTAGGTTGAAGGCGCGCAGTAGCGCGCTGGCGAGCAGGTGAGCGCTGGCGCGCGGGTGAGCACTGGCGCGCTCTCTCAGGAACAGTAGTAGGTGAGCGCCTGTGCGCTATCTCAGGAACCTCAGCAGGTGAGTGCCTGTGCGCTATCTCAGTGAGGTCAGGTGATCGTTGGCGCGCATGCTTAGCATGGCGCGTAAGGGACGTGTGCGTGTGATGGCGCATATGCCCTTGTTGCCCCGAAGAGACCGGTGCCTGACTATGAAAGACAGGTTTAGTTGGCGCATAAAGCGCATCAGCTGCCAGGAACGGCGACGGCAGGTCAGCAGGTCTGTCGGGAGGAAGGTCGACGTGTCCTTTGAAAGGATGACCTTCCACCGAAGGGAATCGCAAACGATCAACAGAGAGGTCCAGGGTTGTAGCCGGAACAGTCGGTGATCGATGACGAGGCTCCACTGCGGCGGACTGCAACGACGATGGTGAACCGAGGAGGCGCCTCCTCACCGTCTTATAAGGTGAAGGAAGGCCTCTCCGGCAAAGAGGAAGGTGAGCCTTGCGACGTATACGCCCTCTGGGGGCCGTTGGATCAGCACGCTGACCTTCAGCAGTCCCCCAAAGAGGAGTCTCTGTGAGTGAACTCCCCCGAGGGGGAGAATCACCGGCAGGAGAGACTGTTGGGCTTAGTTTCTCCCTCGTAGGTTGAGCAGGAACGGGAGAAACTAAGCCTTCAGCTACTGCGGGATGAGAAGAGGCAGAGGTATTAGGAGACACCGCATTGGATACCTCTGACACCACAATGTCGACAACAGACAGAGGATCAACCTCTGCCAAAGTCGGTGATTGTTTGACAGCGGCACCCAATCGTATGATGTCGATAAGTCCTTCCTTGGAGAGCGAACCCTCGAGCCCCAAGGAAGACCAAAGCTGGAATAAATTTGTTACATTTAAATTTAAATTTAAATCCTCTCCCGGGGGAAGAGGTGGAGCTGCCTCGCTAGGGGAGGCAACGCCATCTCTCGAACTCCAAGATCGGGAAACAGAACCCCGGTCTACACTACCACTTGTCGGTCTCTCGAAAGAGATCGATCAAGTGGGAGCTTCGGAGGAGGTTTGGGCAACAGGGGAAGAGTCCTTAGGATTTTCTCCTTTCAAAGAAAACTTTGAAGGAGAAATATCCCGCCTGGACTTCTTCTTACGTCGCCGAGAAAACCTCTCCCACTGGGAAGTAGACCACTCCCTACACTCACCACACTTATTACCACTATCACACCGTTGGCCTCTACAGTAAGGGCAAAGGGTGTGAGGGTCCGTCTAGACCGCCGACATAAATGTTCCACAAAGGCGGTCGGGAAATCCAGGACAGGTGCGCATATTCGCAGAGTCCAACTTCACACTCAAAACAGTAGGAGAGAAAGCAAAAAGACATTAATGGCTGTCAGAGAGGCGTGGGTGAGAGCGGATACGTCCGACTACCACCTAAGCCGAGAGCAAAGTGAGCTCAAGCACAGGTGTGTGAGGGGGCCCCTACCCCCCGCTAACTAGCGGTGGGGTAGTAAACCCTCGTTAAAATTCTAATGGCTCGTCATTTCAGCTACGCCAAAAGTAATACCCCTATTACATAGCGTGGTTTGCATGTAAGTTACGGAACAAATGTATATTTCCTAGCTAAACAAACCTGAGTCATTTATAAAGGTAACAATCTCTGGTTATCAGCTGTTCACCCATGCTGCGGGCAAGTGCTGTAGCCTCAGCAAAGCTGGTCACTCTTATAGTCAAGACTTTAGGGGTTAGATGAGGCAGGACATAAAAATATACGACTCGGGTTTGTATAGCTAGGAAAAATACAATAGTTTTGAAAATTAGTAGTTTATTCCTAGACGAATACAAACCCTCATCATTTCTAAGCTGAATTTTCCTGAGCTGGGAGAAAGTCCAACGGCCATCTGCTTATCCCTAACTCACTTATATAATTATGATATCCTAGACATAAGGTGTCATCTTGAGGGACCTTAGAACTTTAATAGACTCCAAGCTGGGGGTTTTAGTTTCTGAGGTGGGCAGGTCTGCTCAAAAGCTTTTAATCAGACCTGAATGTTTCCATGAAGAGAAGAAATTCCCTTCAATATAAAAACATAGCTTAAGGCTGAACAATAGCCTTTTAACCAATGTGACTGAGAGAGACTTCTGTTGTAGGAGCACAAGAAAATCTGACATTAAGGGAATTCCTGTAGTGGCGTAGAGTGAAGCAATACTCCTCCTACAACACCAATCAAAGAAAAGAGACCACTTTGCTTGATAAAACGCTGCGGAGGACTTAGGGAGGTATCCCGAAAGTTGATTCACAGCTGGTCTCGAAAAGTCTCTTTCAGCATAGGAGTTGGATAAACTTCATCTGTGAAGAGAAAGCCAGTGGTCTCTGTAATGAAGCTTTTTCACACGAGACGTTCCTGTCACATTTTCCGAATCCCTTACTTTGTTCCGTACATGACAAATAAAGCACAATGGGGCGAAAGCATAAAAGCCCATCCTGTCCCACTGGTGTTCAAATGTCCTCCATTGCCAATGCTGAATCTGGGACTGGAGAACAATACACCGGGAGTTTGTTGTTTAGCTGGGTGGTGAACATGTCCAATGTGAGGAAACCCCAGAGTCAAAAAGACTCGCCACCAATTGAGGAAGCAAAGACCATTCTAATCCAACTGTCGTCCCCAGTCTGCCTAGATTGTCTGCCATCATGTTCCCCTTTCCCAGGATAAAGAAAGCAGAAAGGAAAACCAAGATTATTTATGCCTAGTAATGCACACCCACTGCAAGACAGTATAGCAGGTGGGAAACTGAGCCTCATTGTTTGTAGATGTAGGTCACTCAAGTCAATTTGTCACTTATCAACTCATCTAAGAGGCTTTTTATTGTTTTTGAAAAATGGAGGAATGCTACGTATACCCCTTTCACTAATAGGTAGTTCATATGGAAGGTCTTGTCTTCTTGTGAACATGTCATTGAAATTTGTTTGTAACATAAATGAGCTCCCCAGCCTTGGCATGAGGCATCTGTGAAGAGAAGAAACTCTGGAGGAGCAACTTGGAGTACAGTTCTCGCTAACAAGTTCTCTCTCAACCACCACTGGAGATCTATTCTCAGTTCTCAAGGGACTTTCAGTAGAGCTGCAGGTGGGTCTGAAACTTGTGACTACTGGTGTTTTAATGTTCATTGTAGTAAGCAAAAGTGCATCCTCTCGAAGGGAACTAACTTCTCTAGGGAGGTGAGATGGCATATGTGTCTGCCAAAAGTGAGCTGGGAAAGCTTGCCTTTTAAGACAGGGAACTGCCACTAGTCTGGGTCTTAGTACTCTGACATTGATGCCTAGGTAACGAAGACGATGCTAAGGTTCGAGCTTGGACATCAATTGGATCTTCAAGTCACAGCAAAAATAGAGAAGGAGATACCTGTGGAATAAAAGTTCTGAATTTGAGTCTTCTAGGAGAAGCCAGCCGTCCAGATATTCAGGAGTCTGGTGTAAGCCTAAGCCGAGACCAGGGAAAATAGACGAATAAAGACTTGAGGTGCTGTGGCCAGTCTGAAGCACAGAAGCTTGAAGTGGTAGATCTTGTCACTGAAAAGGAATCTCAGAACTTGGAACCTGAGAGTAGACATCTTTCAGGTCTATGATCACCACGAAGTCATTCTTTCTGATGGTCTGAAGGACTGTGCTCAAGTCCCATCTTGAACCCGGTTTGGAGTACAAACTGGTTCAAGTACGAAAGGTCTATGACAGGTCTCCAGCACCCTTCTCAACTTCTTTACCAAAAAACAGTGCCAAAAACCCTTGAAGACCTGTCTAAAACCTCCTCTATGGCGACCTTGGCAAGCATCTGAGACGCTTCCTCCTCTAAAAATAGGTTTTTCAGGTTCCACTCAGAACATAATGAATGGTTTACCTGCAGTTAGTTGAGGTCAGCTGTGCAAGGGACCCTAAACACTAATTTCCCCAAGAAGGGAGAATGAAGAAAAGAAAGAGCCATTCATTCTTATTAATCCACTCAGACTAAAACTAAGTAACCAATGCCCTCCACCTCCTGCTACTTGTCCATCAAAGGAACTTCAGGTATTGAACCAGTTATTGAGCAGCCACCACAGGACCGATAGAAAACGTATCGAGTCTCCTGTGGGTTACGTCTTGCAGATACTGGGCGGTGAAAGTTGTTTGACGCTTCTAAACGCCAGCTTGAAGAACCTGCGCCACAGAGTAGTTTCATTTGAAAGCCATGAATGTAGCAATGCCCCTGATGTCGTGTGCTCTGGGTCAAAGTGTCAGAAGAGGATCTGGATTCAGTGCTAGGTCCATGACCTTATGAATCCAGGCAGAGATGTTCTTCGTGATCCTACTCTTGACCTTCCCCGTGCTGATGAAAGTGTGTTGACACTAGGGGCGAGCTCTTGTCGTTTCCTTGAAAAAAAAAAAGAGCCTCCAGTTTCTATTTGTCACAGTAACTATTGATCAGGATCATTGGTGATGCTGCGAAGGACTCCCAGACCAAAGGGTTCAGATTCTGGGATATGAGCTGCCAGAAACCAGGCTCAGCATTACTTGGCCCATCGTCGTGAATGAGAGACATTAAGGGTGTCCCAAGGGGTTCGCCAACTCTCTTGGCAGAAGCCAACACAAGCGGAAAACCTGTTATCGAGGTCAGGAGACCTCTGTAGCTTGGAGTCCTGGAACGAGGTTTCCTTTCCAACTAAGGGTCTGTTGGCTCGAAACTCTGTATGAGGGCCAATGTCGATGTGGAGAAGGTTAATTTCTTCTGGTCTGAAGATGAGGCTCAAGGACTAGCGGTAACCTATCCTCCCAAAGGTAACTGAAGAACACCCCTAATGTTGGCATAGTGGTATCGAGGGGAGGGATACCCCTTCTATGATACTAACTTACAGTCCACTTAGCCTGGATTAGTCCAAGCCAAAGATCTATCCATTTGCTACCTGTTGAAGGAGAAACTCCCTGAGAGAGGAGGAGTTAGATAGTCTCCAGGCATGAAGTTGCAGCGAAGCTACTGCTTTGTGAAAGATGTTCACACGTGGTTGTTTAGTCGCCGAAGGGTTCTCTCAGGATCTCCGTCAGGAGTTGTAGATAAGTCGACTAAGCGTGAAGTCTGTTGGGCAAGACGAATCTTGCTGACAGGACAAGTCTGTTGGGCAAGACGAATCTTGCTGACGGGACGAGTCTGTTGAGCAAGACGAATCTTGCTGACGGGACGAGTCTGCTGGGCAAGAAGAGTTTGATGGCCTGTTCTTGAAGATCAAAGGCGGGAAATGGATGAATCCAATTCCGGTAGGATCTTTCAGGATCTACGTCAGTAGGCGAAATGAGTCTTCTAACACGACAAGACTGCTGACAACAAGGCCTGCTCTGAAGGGCAATGGCAGGGAATGGGAGAACTCAATTCCAATGGGAGGAATCCCCCGAAGGGAAGACCAGCCAGGAAAAGGAAGATTCTCTCAAGGATAGAAAAAGCTGCCAGCGTTTGCTGCCAATGTCAACAATCCTGCCAGCAAGCAGAGAGATTGCTGCATAGTGGCTGATGGAGGAACTACTCCCTAGGCAGGGAGTGGATGAACCCCTCTCTTCGTTGGAAGAATCCTCCGAAGGGGAGATTGATTGATTGATTTGAAGTTCTCTGGCATCCTGACATCCGAAGGGGAGAAGGAAGTCTTTTCAGCAGACGGGAAAGACATGATCAACATCTGTTGCCGTAGTTGGTGATTCTCCCCACAACGGAAGGGAGAATTCCAGCCCTTAGAAGAGATTCTCTTGGACGTATTTTTTGTTTCCCATCCCCGAATTCTAGCCCGAGTTTAAGGTCGACATCAGGTGTTGTACGAGAAATGAGCCAGATCTCAAACCGAGTTCCCCTCGAAGGAGGGTGGTACCTCTTGTTCACAGGAAGTTTGCCCTCATCTCAGAGAGGTTTAAGAGGCTGTCCTGTTCAGGCTCTGAACACAGCTGACACATCATGCACAGCTAAGTAACCTTCAGGATAGCCACTTCAACTGGAGGATGGACTGTAAGGATGATTTTGAAAATGAATACTTGTGAGGAAGAACCATAAAGAAAAGGCAACCATTTGATAAACCACCAAGTATCGATAAGAAGCTTCTGTACTGGAAGCTGGAACCTTCAATGGGGATACAACAGTGTTCTCCGGAACAACCTCTGGGGCCAATTGGTATCAAAGTATGACAAATTTGGAAGTAGAGTAATTTGTATTATTCCTAAAGTACGAACCTTCAGCTATTTAATAGGGGTTATCTTTTGGCAAAGCCAGAAGACTAGCCATTAACACTTTAATGCGTGGTGGCAACCACCCAATCCCTAGTTAGTGGGAGGGTGGAAGGGTATCAAGGGTAACCGGTTAACCCCTCTCACTCACATATCAGTGATATTTCACCACTTTCGATTGCAGGCAGGTGAAGGCGAGACAATTTGTATAAATAGCTAAAGGTTTGTATGCTAGGAAAAATACAAATTACTTCCAAATTTGTCATTTGTTCTGTCACTAAACAAACCTAACGCTATTCAATAGTGATGACTCACGCGTTAGGTGGCTCTGACCTCTATATTGGTCATTGACCCAGATTTTTAACTGTTCAGAGTTAAACTAATGGAAAAACCCTTGACACCTCACTAAAAGGAGACATTGTGTAATGTGCCCGTAGCAGCTTGAGCAACCTGTGTGGTTATGAGGAACTAGCAATGTGGCTGTCTGGGTAAGAATATTCAGTTTAAAAATAGGAATTTTAATTCAAACATAGATGTTCCAAATGGCCACCTTGCGAGGGGTATCGGGGACATGTACAAGGTTACACAAGGGAAATGGTTATTACCTTCAGATAGACAAGACCACTGAGCAGAGGACCCATGGCGCTGTTCCCAAGAGTGGCGAAGATGAAAGAAAAGAAAGGAGCCAGTCATTCTTAACATTCTTACAGACTACTGTAATCCTTGATAACCAATGCCCTCAACCATCAGCTACTTGTCCATCAAAGGAGTCTGAGGTATATTTAAACCACCTGTTGTGCAGTCACCACAGGACCAATGGAAAACGTATCCATGTTCCTGCGAGTCATGTCTTGCAGGTAGTGGGCAGTGAAGGTTGTCTGACGCTTCCACACACCAGCTTACCACAGAGTAAATGCATTTGAACTCGAGGAGCGTGCTAATGCCCTTGATGTCATTTGTTCTAGGTCGTCGAGTAGGAGGAGGGTCAGGATTCAGTGCATGGTCGATGACTTTGCAAATCCAGGCAAAGATGGTATTCTTTACGACCCTTCTCTTGATCCTCCCTGTGCTAACTAAAAGCGCTGGAATGCAAGGATGAGCTGCTACAGTGTGTTTAAGATAACATCTCAAACTCATCACTGGGCACATAGTTGATCTGGATTATCGGTTACAGAACGAAGACTTGCAATCCGAAAAGCCCTGGATCTAGAATTCGTGACCACTGGATTTTGAGTCTTTGCAATAAAACCCGGGACGAACTCGAGTGTCAACTTCCCCTATCCCCTTGAGTGGGCGACGTCGTAGAATAGACCATGAAGTTCACCAACTCTCTTTGATGAAGCTAAAGTGAGTAGGAACACTGTCTTCAAAGTGAGATGATAATCTGTTGCTTGGCATAATGGTTCATAAGGATCACCTTTCAGGGACAGAAGGATGCGAACCACATTCCAAGGACGAGATCTAACTTCCGACTGGGGGGAAGTGATCTTACAGCTTCATATGAGGAAAGATAACTCTAACGAAGAGGAAAGATCGACTCCTTTCAGTCTAAAGGCCATGCTTAAGGCTGAGCGGTTGCTTTTCACTGCCAAGACCGAGAGGAGCTTTTCCTCCCTAAGGTATACAAGGAACTCGCTATTACTGGAATAGTGGCATCGAGGGGAGAGATACCCCTTCCATGACACAAACCACTGAAGACTATCCACTTTGCCTGGTAGACTGATGCAGAGGATCTTTAGAGGTATACAGATATACTTCTCGCAACTCGTTGCGAAAAGCCTCTCTGAGAGAGGAGATGCTGGATAGTCTCCAGATGTGAAGTAGGGAAGCTACTGCTTTGTGAAAGATGTTCATGTGTGGTTGTCTGAGTAGATCTGGTAGTGGGGGGAGTTCCCTCGGTAGCTCTATCAGGAGCTGCAGAAGGTCCGGAAATCATTTCGCGTGAAGCCATAGCAGAGTTCTGAGCATCATGCATAAGTTTTCGGGTGCTCTGGTCTTGTTGAGAACCCTTCTCATCAGACAGAATTAGGGAAAAGCGTACATATCAATGCTGTCCCACCGTTGTTGGAATGCATCTTCCCAGAAAGACTGGGGATCCAGGACTTGGGAGCAATAAAGCAGGAGCCTGAAGTTCAGGGACATAGAGAACAGGTCCACAGTCGGGAAACCCTACAAAGTTGGTTATCAGATGATTCAAAGACCATTCGGAGCCCACTATCTGAGTCGCTTTGCTCAGATTGTCTGTGAGCACATTCCTTATGCCTGGAATGAAGTACACAGATAGGGACACCAAATGTTCTTCTGTCCAATGTAGTCTCTCTACTACTAGATGGCATAGGGGCTGCGAAAAGGTACCACCTTGTTTGTTTATGCATGTCATTACTGTGGTGGTGTTGTTCATCAACAAAACAGTGTGATCTGCCAGGTACTGTAGATAGTGCTCTAGCCTCTGTACCTTGGTCTTCCACTATCCTGGGGTAGAGTTATCTTGCTTAAGGGTACACTTGGGCACTATTTTATCTTATTTCTCTTCCTCTTATTTTTTTTTAAAGTTTTTATAGTTTATTTATGAGATGTATTTCAATTTTGTTACTGTTTGTAAAATTTCTTATTTTAATTGTTCCTTACTTCTCTTGAGTTTGTTTATTTCCTTTCCTCACTGGGCTATTTTTTCCTGTTGGAGCCCTTGGGCTCAAAGCATCCTGCTTTTACAATTATGGTTGTAGCTTAGCTAATAATAATAATAATAATAATAATAATAATAATAATCTATATATTAATACGATATCTATATATTAATACGATAGCGTGTGTTATTTATTTTGTGTGTCACGCTTTAAAGAAAACGGAAATAATTCCATGGTATACTCATGTGTCACGCTTTAAAGAAAACAGAAATAATTTCATGGTATACTCTTACAAATTCACACTGGACTTTGATTACTTAACCAAAGCACATCTTATATAGTTTTCCCAATTTTGTCTTTAGCACCTGACTCTTTTTTTAAATATTAGACAAAAAATAGAGTTCTATCAATTTCTATAACCTAGATTATAAAATTAATCTCCGGCCTTTTCGTTTAACGACTAATCCGTTCTTATTGTAAAAGATTTCTCATAATTCTGATCACCCTTTGCTTCAAATCTTCCTAGACATTACTCAATTTCCCGTCTGCCTATCATATTCAATGACCATTAATAAAGCTCAAGGACAGAATTTTGATACGGTTGGGATCTACCTACCACAATCTTGCTTTATTCATGGACAATTTTATGTAGCCTTCTCAAGAGCAAGGTCTATGAACAGTGTAAGAGTGAAAATTTGTCCTCAGAATAATTCTACTCATGGCTAGAGAAGAGGAACTACCTTCACTAATGGCCAGAGAAGAGGAACTACCTTCAATAGAAATATTGTACATAAAGAAGTTTTGTAAATTGTTTCATGTATTACGCACTTTTTAAAATATAGAAGTCAAATCTTAACATATTTTATTCAAACATATATAGGTTAGGAACAAGATAAATAGTACTGAAAATATCATTTCGTGTAATTTACACAGGTTCCGCTAGTAATAATAATAATAATAATAATAATAATAATAATAATAATAATTCGCTAGAAAGGCTGCTCTCATCTCTAGAAAATTTATGTGCTGGTACCTTTTGGACTCAGACCATAGCCTGTAGGCCATGTGGTGCAGGATGAGAGCCCCAATTCCAGAGGAAAAATGAGAAGGTCTGTCCCTCTGCAGAAGTTCTCCTCTATCACACATCACAGAAGATCCGTCATCTACTCCTGTTCCATGGGAACAAGAGTATCAGGGGAACCAGTACTGGTTCCACCTGGATTTCAGTTGCCACTGAAGAGATCGAACCCTAGATGGACCAGGGATGCTAGGTGACCCACAAGAGACAACTAAAGTTGGGCTGGAAGCTCGTTCTCATCTCAGGATGAGGCTTGTCACCTCCCTCAGCCTGTGTACTCTATCATCTCATGGATAGACTTTCTGAAGATTGGTGCCGATTATCATACCCAGGTATCCCAGTCTTTGAGAGGGATGCAGTGATGACTTCGAGATTTATCACGATCCCCAGATCCTGACAAAACTTGAGTAGCCTGTCTTGGTGTTGAAGAAGGGTAGCCACCGAGTCTGCCAGAATCAGCCAATTGAGGTAACGAAGAAGACAAATTCCGATTCAGTGAGCCGGATAAATCAAGGGTGAACACTATCATGAAGACCTGAGGTGCTGTCGAAAGGCCGAAGCACAGCATTTTGAACTGGTATTGCCAGTTCTTGTGTATGATCCAGGGATACTTCCTTGAAGACGGAATGATTTTGATCTGAAAGTATGCGTCTTTGAGATTCAGGGTGCACATGAAGTCCTGAGGCCTTGCTGCCTGAATGACTGTGTTTTCCATCTCCATCTTAAAAGGAGTTTGTAGAACAATCTTGTTCAATATAGAGAGATCGATAACTGGTCTCCAGCCTCCAAAAGTCTTTTTCACAAGAAAGAGTCAGCTAAAGAAGCCTAGGAACCTGTCTAGGATTCTCCACCTCTTGGAGAGCATCCATTTCCAACATGGTCTGGATGGGCCAGTTCCTTTACGGATCACTTCGCATAGCAGCTTGATGGAACTGAATCCCAAGTCAGTGGAGGGGGAGATTAACTGAAAGAGAAGCGATACCCAACATAAATCACGGAGATTGTCCAAGGATCTGCCCTGAGCTGCATCCCCCTCTGCCAGCCGTGTTTTAGGCATCCCTCCACTGATGGGTGGGTGAGAGGATTATCCTTACCCCCTTTCCCTCCTCTGGAGGGTTTGGAGCCCTTTGGATATTTGGCAGGAAAAGGCTGCCGTAACACCTTTTTGGGGAACCCTGCTGTCCTACTGGTCGAGGGTTTGTTGGTCTGCGACTGTTTCTTGGGAGGTGGAGGAGCCTTTCCATAGGGTCTGGTTGTCAATGCCCTATGAAGGAGAGAATCCTTAGTGGATTTTCTCCAATGCTGAGCCACCCTGTCAACATCCAATGGCTTGAAGAGAGAGGTTCCTTCCCGAGTAGAGTTCCTGAACCTGGGCACTTCAACTATAGGAACCTGACTGTGAAAAATTCCAATCACAGCATCTCGTTAAGAATTACATTTGCCCACAGGTTGACAACCTGGTGGGAAATGAACTCCAAGGTCCAAGTCCCTGACAAGAGAAAGGTCTCCATGAACCTTCTTGTACTAATCCTCGGTCCGTACAACATGGCGCACTGAACCCAACCACAGATCCAGCCATAAAGCAACCTGCATGGTGTACTTTGGGACCTTCTCGATGTTGATGAGCTCTGAGGCAGAGAAAGTAACCGAAAGCCCAGAAAGCCTCTCAAGAGAGAAGGAATTAGAAGGAGAACAATCTCTTTTAGCCTCCTTACAACAAGCACAATACTACTACTACCGAAATAGGTCTCTTTTTATAGTTTATATGTGAAAGGTGTGTATTAATGTTGTTACTGTTCTTATAATATTCTATTTTAATTATTCATTACTTCTCATATGGTTTACAGTATTTCCTTATCTCCATTCCTCACTGGGCTATTTTAACCTGTTGGATCCCTTGGGCTTCTAGCATCCTGCTTTTCCAACTAGGGTTGTAGCTTAGCTAGTAATAATAATAATAATAATAATAATAATAATAATAATAATAATAATTTCTGGGTCGACCTGTGCCGGCCGGTGAAAAAGTCATTCTTTCAACTTTTTCTGATATAAATCTTCCAAATATACCAGAGAAAATTAAAAGCATGGAATGCAGAGGTTACTACCCTCGCGCGAGCACCTCGTGAGTGTCGTGTATACATCAGGGGCGTGTGAAAACCACTATTCACAGGCTGTCTTCCATTTAGATAACTCCTTCATCAAAGGGAAGGGCCGTAACAAAGACCCCAGAAACCACACTTGGACCACGCCACCGTCACCCACACGAACGTCCTCTAGGTCATCCTTCTATTTTGGACTTGCCCACAAAGTCGTAATTTTTTTGTGCTCGGTGTTTTTGCAAATGATTGTCGTTAATTCAACATGACTGACGCTGCTACTTCACCTTTACCAATGTTAAGTACCATAATTTGTTTTGACAGTTTTTTCAGTACCGGGCATTTGTTCTCTTTCCAGTAATGTGGATTTTAATTTTGGAAGAGGCTTGGCCTTCCTCGGTGACGGCAGCCATTTTGGTTTTGTTCGCTTCGGTAGTTTTTCAAGTTAATATTGCCCATCTGGTACTCTGTCATCTAGGTTATATCACTTACGTTTTATGACCATTTTTATTATCATTACTTTATTATTGTTTTTACTATGGTAATTTTTTTTGCTAGCAAGTCCAATTTGGACGAACGAAGAATAACGATCTGGCCTTTATTATAGTTTTTGTACACGCCTTAGGATGGTGCTCGTTTTAGACTATATCTTTTTATTTATTTGTTACGTTGCCGTTATTCTTCGTTCTTGGTTATTACAATTTTATCATTATTCTTATATTATTGTGTGATTTGGTTCTTTATAATGTAACCATGAGAGCGTGAGCATAGAGTGCTCGTTTTCTGTTACTACAGTTACGAGTTACCCTTTCTCTCGTTTTCTTTCTTAAGCTCGAGTAAGGAGAGGTGGATTTCCCGTTTTCCGTTTTATACGATCACGAATTATTCCTGCCTCCGCTTCTTCTCCGGGTTTATGATATTACGTTTGATGGTATTTACGTTTTATTGATGTGGTTACTGTTAATATAGCTAGCATTATTAATAGGTTCCATTAGTGTATGAGTCATTATTTTGGGATCGCTTTATGCCGACACCCGTAGCTCCGTTCTCTTCGGAACGTTCACCGCCTTGAGTTATACTTCGCTATAATGGATACTCATTGGGTTGGGAACTAGTCAGATATTTGGAGTGCAACGGTGAAACCCGGCAATCAGACTCCGGCTTCGGCCTTATGCACGCGAACCTTTTTTCATGAGTAATCACCGCCTTGAGTTATACTCCGCTATAATGGATACTCATTGGGTTGGGAACTAGTCAGATATTTGGAGTGCAACGGTGAAATCCGGCACTCAGACTCCGGCTTCGGCCTTATGCACACGAACCTTTTTTCATGAATAATCACAATTTCATTATTACGGTCGTTTTTTCATCGAATCTCCGGCTTCACCGGAGATCACACAGACGTTCAGCATTGAGGTTAATATTATCTTACCGCTGATGTTCACGTTTTCACTATGACAGACCTTTGTCACCGGATCTCCGGTGGCAACAGAGATCACTCAGACGTTCAGAACCGGGGTTAACATTATTTTACCGATGAGGTTTATAGTTACATGTTACGTGGTTACTGGATTTAGTATATTAATTTGTAGCTCTAGCTAACAATTTTGAAAACCATATTAGTCACACATAATTAATGTTATTTATTTCTATTGATTCATCTGTTCACTGACCAGAGTCTCAAGGAACAGTAAATGGCCTCTCATGGCATGGTTGGTTTCGACCTGGCTTTTCATTAGAAGGGGCTAGCGTTCGATCCCAAGTACGGAGTAGAAATTTATTTCTATTTGAACACGATGCTGTAAGGATATTTATCCATATATATACATATCTATAATTAAATATATGCATAAATATAGACATATGTATTATATACATGTACAAATATATACATAAACATATATATTATTATTTATAGATAATTTGGTTGATCCCAGCCTGTGAATAGGATCACTAACCAGAGTTTCAAGGAACATCCAGACTTATGTCTCCTTTCTTTTACAGAAGGTCCGCCTACATGGTATGGTTCCCGGAGTCATGCACGCTCTGCTACGAGCTGTCCTCCCTACTCCTGAACGAGGATGTAAGTTGGTTCTAATTTGTTTCTTTTTGGTATCCTTTGGCAATGATTTAATTTGTTCTTGATTTATGTATACATCGCTTATTGAGGAGAACGGTCTTCTCCTTCACCACTAATCCCCTCACTTCTTTTAGGATGATGATGAATCTCTCCGGGCTGCAAGAGCGGCTCTCCGCCCTTGGATATCAAGATTTGGAAGGAATGCTCCATCTGGCGGACCCTATCTCCTCGGCGTGTCCTCTCTAGGGTTGGACGTCGACCCCATGGACGGGCAGGTAGGTGGTGATGAGTTTTGAGCCTTCAGCTTTGCCATTATCTGCGTCACCGGCCTAAGACCCTCAAAGGATCCTGATGTTCATATTACCTTGCATAAAACCGTGACTGCTAAAAGACGAAGTCCGATAAGTCCAGGGCTTCGACAGCGGATCGTGCTCAGGATCCCTCCTTCCCCGCCGACCTGATCAGGGATAGGGTTAAAGAGCAGATACAACACATTCTAGAGCAAGCCAAGGAGCTATGACGGAGCTCAAAGATATGGTGGCGAATCTGATCCGTTCAGGAACTCGGATGTCTCCCCCTACAGCCCCAGACGCATCGAAGTAACCTCCTTCGATAAAAACAACACATAGAAATTTGCCTTACATGTCCCATATATAGATGGTACCATAACTCTGGATGGCATAGGCGTCCGCCCTCTGGAGGTCCTAGAATTTACCCTCAGGGACTAGAATTCCCATTCAACGGATTCGTTCGATTGAAAGAGCATGCCTTGGTTAGGTTAGACAAGGTACCGAAGTTAACGGTAATATTTCCTAAAGAGCAGGCCCAATCTGTCTGGGCCAGGATGTTGTCGATCTGGGGGTACGCTAATTCCAAGCTCACCTCACACAATGGGGCCTACACCATATCTACAACTGCTCTCATTATTACCTTGCCTATTACGGATAAATTGACAGGTCTTACTATTCAAGCTGTCAAAGAAGGTTCTGCCATGCCGGCTCTTAAAGAGACGGACCCCACCTCGGGGAGTCCCTAGCCTCGATTTATCCCACTGAGACCTTGTTTCGGATATTCACGAAGAACCTATCTCTGTCCTACTAATTCGACATACACGCTTTGTGGTCTGCTCGGGTTAGTTGTAGGAAATACGTTCTGTCTGAGGCCTCTATCAGACATGAACCAAGCAGGCTGATAGCTTCCTCCTGCTGGGGTAAAACCCACCTCACTGATTCCCCAGGTACACAGCCCAACCCCGTTTGGATGTCCTCGCCTGCATACAGCCCTAGCTCCGAACCCTCAGGTTCCTTTCGTGGACACCAGAGAGGAAGCTACAGGAGTAGAAGACAGTTCCGCCATCGAGGCGGAACTAGGAAAAAGGGGGCTCAGGGAAGGAAAGGGCCTAGATTCACTCCCTCACAACGAGGTGGTCCCGGTAGGAGGGGGGACTTTACCACTTTCGAGACCATTGGACCTTCGGTCCGTGGGCTCATAGCATAATCTCTAAAGGTTTGAGGTGGAAATGGCCACAAGGTTCTCCTTCCTCCACCAGTGACCTTCTCCCAGAAATCCACTCCCATCCTGAAAGAGTACACCACAGAGTTACTCAAGAAGAAAGCAATCAAACGGGATCGATCACTGAAGTTCCAGGGCCGCCTGTTCACAATTCCGAAGAAAGGCTTATCGGCATTGAGAGTGGACCTGGACTTGTCAAAGCTAAACTCTTACATTCTCTGCGACAAGTTCCCGATGTTGACTATCTCTCAGGTAAGGACCTTACTTCCCCGTGGGGCCGTCACCACCTCTGTCGACCTTACCGACGACTATTATCATGTGCCTATAGCTCGAAACTTCTCTTCTTATCTGGGTTTCCGCCTAGGCAGGAAAGCCTTTGCGTTCAAGTCATGCCCTTCGGCCTCAACATTGATCCCAGGATATTCACGAAACTGGGAGAGACAGTGTTAGAACAACTCAGGAACCAAGGGATACAGATCATTGCTTATCTGGACGGTTGGCTCATTTGGGCCCGGTCGGCCATAGAAGGCAACAGAGCTACGAAGGAAGTACTTCGATTTCTCGACAACCTGTGATTTCGGGTCAATCTCCAAAAGTCTCGCATGCAACCATCAGGCCACTTAGAATGGTTAGCCATTCAGTGGGACCTTTCGAAGCACACGTTGTCTCTCCCTTCCAAAAAGGTAAGAGGAATAGCTTCCAAGATCAAGAATTTTCTCAAACACAAACAGGTGTCCAGAAGAGCCTTAGAAAGTATCCTCGGCCTTCTCCAATTCACTTCAGTAACAGATCTCCTATTAAAAGCCAAACTCAAAGACATCAATCGAGTTTGGAGAAAGAGAGCTACAGTACCTTTAAGAGACAAGGTCTCGAAGATCCCCTCTGTCTTGAAAATGAGACTACGCCCATGGTCCGAACCGAAGAACCTCTCCAAATCGGTTCCTCTACAATTCCCACCTCCACAAGTGACATTCCATACAGCCGCGTCTCTAAGTGGATGGGGGGATTACTCCGAACATCAGATGTTTCAGGGCTCTTGGTCACCCGCCATGAAACAGTCCCATATCAATGTTCTCGAAGCCATGGCAGTGTTCTTGACCCTGAAGAGACTCTCTCCTCCGAGGTCGCCCCACATCAGAGTAGTTTCAGACAGCACAGACGTAGTACACTGCATCAACAGGGGAGGATCCAAGTCACCCAACCTGAATCAGATCCTGGTCACTATCTTCGCCTGGGCAACAGTAAAGAACTGGTTCCTGTCAGCAACTCACCTAGCGGGAGTCCAGAATGTGAGAGCGGACTCACTATCCAGGACAAAACCACTGGAGTCAGAATGGTCTCTAGACATAATTTCATTCCGGTGGATACTCAGGCTGGTTCCGGGCCTCCAGGTAGATCTATTCGCAACTCAGATGAATCACAAACTTCCTTGTTATGTGACCCCAACCCTGGACCCTCAGGCTTATACCATGGACGCATTACCCCGGGATTGGAACCATTAGAAGAAGATTTACCTATTTTCCCAAGTGAATCTTCTAATGAAACTTTTACACAAACTACGCTCCTTCCGGGGGGCAGTGGCTTTAGTACCACCTCACTGGCCAAGAACAGTTGGTTTCCTCTCCTCCTCGAGTTGAAACTCCGTCCCTTCCGGATCCCGTTCCCTAAATTGACCCAAGTAATCCAAACTCACTGTGTCAGATTACTCAAGGATAGCCAAAACTATAACTTTGTGGACTACAGGAAGTTTGCAGCTCGTAGAGACGCGAACATTGAACCGGAAAACGATCTCTTCATCGAATCAGACAAAAGGGACTCGACAATTCGCCAATATGATTCGGCCGTTAACAACTAGCAGATTCCCTAAAAGTTCAGACCATACTCGTATGTCTCCGAATTTAGCCATCTCTTTCTTGAGGTTCCTATTTGACAAAGGCCTAACAGTTAGCACTTTAACCACTATCAAGTCAGCTTTGAAGAAGATCTTCCTTGTTGGGTTTAACATTAACCTAGCTGATTCCTATTTCTCATCTATTCCAAAAACATGTGCTAGGCTTTGACCTTCGGTTCGGCAACAAAAGGACTCTTGGTCTCTGAACGGTGTCCTCAAACTTGTGACGGACACGGACAATGAATCCTGCTCTTATGTCACTCTTCTTAGGAAGACTTTATTTCTAACGGCTTTGGCCTCAGGTGATGGAATATCAGAACTAGCAGCTCTCTCACGAAATCCCGGAAAACATAGATTTCCTCCCTTCAGCCGAAGTACTCCTTTTTCCAGACAAAGCTTTCCTAGCTAAAAAAATGAGGATCCGCAAAATAGGTGCTCCCCTCGGAAGATTATTCTTCTTCCCCAGGACCCTTTCTCTGTGTCCAGTCACTACTCTCAAGGCCTTTTTAGCTAGAACTGCCACCCGCTCGTCTGGCCCCTTGGTTATCAGGGAACAAGGAGGTACTATTTCCATTTACGGTATCAGGCAACAAATCCTCTACTTCATTAAACATACTAATCCGGAATCATTTCCCCAGGCTCATGATATACGGACAGTAGATACCTCCATCAATTACTTCCAGAACAGGGACTTTGATGATTTAAAAAAATATACGGGTTGGAAATCCCCTATGGTTGTCAAACGCCACTATCTAAAGATCTTACAGGCCCTTAAATACCCGACGATGGCAGCGGGGAGCCTTATCTCTCCCCATTAATCTCTTCTTCTTCCTTTCTTCCATCTCTTCTCTTCTCCCTCCTACCCGCCACTCACACCACGTCGCCACTCTCCTGGGTAGTTCGTTAGCCCTATGATATTTGCCATGTTTAATTCCTATGGTTTAACTGTTATTGTAGTTACCGTTCCTTTAATGTTTAGATATGCTTAGACATGTAAGGTTTGATGCCTTTTGCGATTCGACACTCAGTTGATTCCTTGTCGTCATAGTTATTTAGCCTTACGTTCCCTATGTCATTTGGGTAGTTGGTAATTGGACGTTTACTTACATTATTATATTATATTATTGTCGTACAGGGTGATTGTATTCTCCTCATTATGTTATTACTTTATTGGGCTTGGAAGGCATTCTCTGGTACATTTTCACCGGCCGTCACAGGTCGACCCAGAAAAGGGATTTTGACGAAGGAAAAATCTATTTCTGGGGAGAGACCTGTGACGAACGGTGAAACCCTTCCCGGTTATTTTTGTACGGACCCACCCTTTCCTTGCCAAGCCATGTGTTCTTGCAGAAGGATGACCTAGAGGGCGTTCGGGTGGGTGACGGTGGCGTGGTCCAAGTGTGGTTTCTGGGGTCTTTGTTACGGCCCTTCCCTTTGACGAAGGAGTTATCTAAATGGAAGACAGCCTGTGAATAGTGGTTTTCACACGCCCCTGATGTATACACGATACTCACGAGGTGCTCGCGCGAGGGTAGTAACCTCTGCATTCCATGGTTTTAATTTTCTCGGGTATATTTGGAAGATTTATATCAGAAAAAGTGGAAAGGACTTTTTCAACGGGCGTCACAGGTCTCTCCCCAGAAATAGATTTTTCCTTCGTCAAAATCCCTTAATAATAATACTGAGAGGGGCAACCAATCCACGTAAAAATCACAGGTTGATGAATACAAGCAGCGCCTACCACAGCAACTCGGTGACAAAGAATGAGGTCTACCATGACCCAGCTCATATAGGTACTATGAGGGTGGCCTTCAAGACCGGGCCAAGTATGCACAAGCACACAAGGAAAAGGAAAGGCACAACACAGCGTGGACAGTAATCACAGCGAATGTCCATTCCGGGTTATGAACAGAAGTGCTGTGGGCAGTGCTTGCCCACAGCGTGGGTAAACAACTGATAACCACAATGTTAATATAGCATCCCAAGAATTCTTTCTTTCCGGTGTAGTAAAATGATATAGGAGTATAAATGATGAGGATTTGTATTCTTTTGAGAACAAGCAAAAATTTACAGTATACGCTTACATTTCAATTAATAAATTTCAAGTATGTGCTGATCCCTTACTCTCCACTACAACAGACCTTATCATTTTAGCTTATTAGTTCTTGCATTTTATTTGTCTTTCCTCAAAAAATATATAGACAAAAACAAATGAAAAGTCTAATAGTAAACATTAAGCATATAAGATTAATCTAGTTGCAATGGTACAGTAACAATGAAACAACTTTGATAAAAAAAAAAAAAATTCCTCAGAGTTCTAGGGTAATATCATATTCATGAGAACAGCATGTTGAATACTGAGTAAATTACCCTGTACAATAGTCCTCATTTATGAAAATAGTTTCCACAAAGTTTACGTTAATCATCCCCTCAAATAAATTGTTAAGTTTAGAATGTAATGAAAAAAAATACCTGTACATTAGTCAGCACCAGTTGAGTAGCTAGGTGATGTAAAATACTTTACCAAAACCACAAATCTGACTTCTGTTATTACTCCCCTTTTTTGAAGATCCTGTATAAAAGAGAAAAGATGTGTTACATAATTGCTAATATGAAAATCATATTTTTTTAAATCTTTAAAACATGAAACAATCAATCACATATTTCACACTACAAAAGAAAAAAAAAATATGTAAATTAACAAGAATTACAAAAGAATTAATCTAGCCCGGTAAATATCTTACAAATTTTTGACCCCAATATCATCATGCAAATTAACTTGTAAAATATTTTCCATCTGTTATTGTGGATATGACAAGCCACCAAAGCATTATGCTTTCAAGCTCAATAAAAATGAGCCACAGATTACCTTTTAATTGTCTAATGCACCAAAATTCCTCTTTACCATTAAAATGGGTAGTAAAACATATGGTCAATAATTACCATACTCAAAACTGCACAGATTGCATGCTGTCTAGCATCAAGCTATAGATTTGACTCTCAGAAAATTTAAAAAAATGACAAATTCGTAGATAATTTGTATTTTTCCTAACTATACAAACCTTAGCTATTTACATGGGGTGATTACTTCGGCGCAGCCGATGACAAGCCATAAAGTTTTAACGAGGGTTTCCTACCCCACCTATAGTTAGCGGGGGGGGGGGGGGGGGGTTAGGGAGGGGTAGCTAGCTACCCCTCCCCCTCACACACACCGGAGAATACTCCACTTTACTTAGAGGTAGGACTTATCTTGGGGGACAGGGCTGGCGGGCACATAACTGTAAATAGCTAAGGTTTGTATAGTTAGGAAAAATACAAATTATCTACGAATTTGTCATTTGTTCCGTAACTGAAATACAAACCACGCTATTTACATGGGGTGACTTAACCCTTAGGAAGGGTGGTAAGTCCCGGCCATACTGGCTTTGGCTTGCCCGGGGATTCCATATTCGAGCGATCAAGTACTCGCACAATAGGGAATCCCTGCTCCTTGCTGGCGGTTGTGAAACTGCCGCGACCTACATAAGGTGTGTGCAAAGGTGAAAAGTGACTCGTCCCAGGCAGTTGCCCTGGAGTCCCTCAGGAGGGAATCCAGGCTAGGACTCTCCCAATACCACCTCGTCAGGGTATGGGGACATGACAGTATTACACCTAATACTAGGAACACAAGGAAGCATGGTCTACCTGCAGTGGTTTGAGGTCAGCTGTGCGCATAACCCAGGATGCTGCTTTCTCCGTGGGAGGGGAGGATGAAGAAAAGGATAAGGGCCAGACAGATCTTTTCATTTATGCAGACTAACACCAGGTAACAATGTCCTTAACCTTCTGCTACTTATCCATCAAGGAGCCTGAGGTTTAGACCAGCTGTTGTGAAGCCACCACAGGGCCGATAGAAATGTATCGAGCCTCCTGTGGGTCATGTCTTGCAGGTAAGGGGCTGAGAAGAAAGTCTGAAGCTTCAACATCCCCGCTTGTAGGACCTGCGTCACTGAAAGATGCTCCATGAAGGGCAGGGACGTATCTAAGCCCCTGGCATCATGGGTTCTAGGGCGGTGCGACGGAGAAGGGTCGGGATTCAAGGCAGGGTGTAGCACCCTGCGAATCCGGGCCGAGATGGTACTCCTGGAGACCCTTCTCCTCGTTACCCAGGATCCACGAACGAGACTTGGACCTGGAGACGAACTGCAGCTGTTCTCTGAAAACACCAGCTCGTACCTCCTACCGGCAAGGTAGGAGATGGACTGAGTCATCGGCAACAGGACGGAGACTCGAACCCTGGAAGGAGTCAAAACGGGTCCGGCACTCCCGGATTCTGAGTCTCGGCAACAAACCTCAGGGACGAACCTGAACGTTGTCTCCCCCTAACCCCCTGAATGGGCGAAGTCATAAGAGAGACCATGTGACTCGCTTGGCTGAAGATAGGCTAGCAGGAACACTGTCTACCCAGAAGGTGGTGGGCTGGGGACTTACGTAGTGGTTCGTCAGGGGGTCTCTTTAGAGACTCGAGGACTCGAACCACGTCCCAAGGAGGAGGTCTCACCTTCGACTGAGGGCAGGAGAGGACAAGGCTTCGCATGGGAAGGAGGAGTTCCAGCGGGGGGGGGGGGGGAATGTTTGTCCCTAGAGCCAGGAGGCCAGCCTTAAGGCTGAGGGATAGCCTTTCACAGTCGAAACTGAAAGGCACACTTATCCCGCAATCCCACTAGGGGCTCCGCTATTGCTGGAAGCGGCAACGTGTGGAGGGATGCCCTCTCCCCGACACCGGTTACAGAAACTCGCCCTATCGCCTGGGAGACTACTTGCGGAAGACTTGCGCAGGTGTCCAGGCCTCCTTTTCGCCACTTGTTGCAAAAATCCTCTCTCTTTGAGAAGGTGCTGGATAGACTCCCGGCGGGAAGAGGAGCAAGCTACGGAGGCAACACATCGATGGTGTCCCACCATTGCTGGAAGGCCTCCTACCAGAGGGCCTTGGGATCCGAGACCGGGGAGCAGTACAGCGGGAGCTTGCAGCTCAGTGCTGTAGCGAACCGGTCCACCGAAGGAGCCCCACCGAGGCAGGACTTGTAGGCTACTTGAGGATCCAAAGACCACTCGGAATGTGGTGTCCGTGACACACTGCTCAGACTGTTGGCGAGCCCATTCCTTTGCCTGAAATCAAGCGAGCTGCCAAGGAGACCGAGGGGGACTCGGACCATCCCGGTATCTCTACCGCAGGATGGGATAGTTGTACTGAAAAGTGCCTCCTTGTCTGGGCCAGAAAACCATCACTGTGGTGTTGTTGATCCTCATAACCACAGAGTAGTCCGCCAGGCTAGGTGGAGCTACTGAAGAGCCAGAAACACGGTTTCCGTCCCTAGTAGGACCAGAGAAGGTTCTTCCTGGTTCTGACCCCCAGCCTGAGGACCCGTGGATCAGAACGTGGGACCCCCCCTTTTCTTTGACGCGTCCGAAAACAGCATCAAGTTAGGGGGAAGGACGAGAAGGACCACTCCCTCTTGTAGGCCCTCGTCAGCTTCCCAACCCTATGGGTTCGTCTGTACCGGTTGTCCCCTAGGGGTCTCGGCGTCTGGGGAGACGTGCCCCCGACGCCCCGAGTCGCCACTGAAGAGAACTCAACCTGGGGCGACTGTGGGAACCAGACGGGCCAGGGAGGAAAGACGTAACAACCTTGGGTTGGAGGGTCTTCTCGTGTGAGGAAAGGTCTCGCGACCTTCCTCTGCCTTGGTACCCTGACGTCTGAAGGGAAGGCTACAGGAGATAGGAGCCTAAGAGCAGGCTCGGTATACCAGACTCTGAGAGGGCTGCGGGGAGGACTCCTCGAGGACCACCATGATCTTTTAGAACTTGGTAAAGTCCGAGGAGCTTGTCCCGATGACGAAGAAGGGAAGCCTTCAAGTCTGCCAGGATCGGCCAGCCACCCAGGAACGGAGTGGCCGGATGCCGATGCTGAGCGCCCGTGAAGAGATCCGAGAGGAAGTATCGGAAAACTGTTGAGGTACCGTGGAGAGGCCGAAGCACAGCCCTTGAACTGGTATACCCGCCTTCCAGGTGGACTCCAAAGTACTTCCTTGAAGATGGGTGAACCAGGACCGGAAGTACGAGTCCTACCGGACCAGTGTACCCATGAAGACTTGTGGTCTCACCGCAAAGCTGACCACGTCTGCTGTCGCTAGCTGAACGGAGACTGTTTGACAACCCTGTACAGAGTCGAGAAGGGAAGGAGGCGACTACGGACGCCTCGAAACCCATTGGCCACCTCTTGGAGGGGGCGCCTCTCCGACATGGACTGGACTTCCGCCCGGAGGACCCGTCCCCTCACCGATCCCTACCCAGGGAGGAGGGAGGGGCTCGAAACCAACCGGGACTGTTGAAGGAGACAAGCTCGGAGAGCTGGACCTTGGCCTAGTCTCTGGCGCTCTCCATTCCCTGAGACCAGGGCGAGATGCACTGGCGTAAGGAAGTCCTTGGGTGAGTAGAACTCGGTCCAGGACCGAATCCTTCCCTTACCGAAGAGGAATCTCTGAATCTGGGATCCCCTTGAGGTTTCTCCTGAGGGCCAGAACCTGCCAGAACGCAAGTTCTGACCCCTGGAGCTCCTCCTCCTGATGGACTGGCAGCAAGGTCTCCCATCCCCGGAGGCTTTTCCTGGGGAGACTCGTAGACATGCCCCAAGGGTCCAACTGGATCCTGTCGGATCCTTGCAGAAGACAGGGCCTCAGGATCCCTCCTAGGAGGGAAACAGGACCGCAGCGATGAAGGATGTAAGGCTTCGCCCCCTCCGCCCGATAGGACCCTCAGGAAGAGGCGGGGATTCTCCCTATGGAGTGAAGGGGGAGAGGACCGGGTCTTCCGACCCTCCTGGGGATGGGCAGATGGGCAAAGCTCATCCGCAGGGGAGGGGAGATGGAATCTGAGGAGGGCTCATCGCCTGCGTAAGGACTCGGGAAGGGACAGGATAGTCCTTGGGGAAGATACCATGCCAGGGATTCCTCTCACCCCCTTCAGGGGGAGAGGGAGCTGCTACTGATAGTGACCCCAGTCAGAAGGCACAGGCTCATCGCCTGTTTGAGCGCTCTGACGACGGCATCCCACCAGGGATGCCGACCAATCCTCGCGCTGACAGGGAGACCCTCTGGAGGGAAGAGGATCGTTCGATCCTCTGGGGGAGATGACACATGAGGGTTCGCCCGTAGAGAAACTGCAGTGAAGGGAGAAGAGACCTTTGACCTGTCCGGAAACCTCCCCCCCTCCGGAGAGGGCGCTGCGGGGGTGGGAAACGCGGAGGTGGCCTGACCGCCATAAGCCCTGATGTAAACAGGGCGCATTCGTGTCGGAGAACGGTGCACCGATCACGCTGACGATCGCGCGAAAAGCACAGATCTGGATAGCGCGTGAATAAAGCATGCGTAGCAGAATAACCGCGCCCGCATGCCCGCGTACCCCCGTGAGTGTGGGCGTATCGGCGACCGCGTGAACGATCCCTGCGTCCCTGCGCGTATGAAGATCGCTGGCGCTTGCGCGTGAAAGATCGTGGGCGAGGGAAACCATCCCACGCGCGAACGATCTCGGCGAAAAAAGATCGCCGGTGCTAGCGCCTTAGGCGATTGCATGTGAGGAACCATCCCACGCGCGGAAGATCAATGCTGAAGAAACGCTGACGATCTTCGGTGCTTACGCGAGTACGAAGATCGTCGGCGCTAGCGCGAGAGAAAGAACCGTAGGAGACAGTGAGCGGGGACCCATAGTGCCCACGTGCGAATGATCTCCAACTATGTAAGACGATCGTCGGCGATTCGCGCGAGCCCGGACGATCTTCAACGCTCACGCGTAAGCGACGATTGTCGGAGCTCGTGCGCGAGAGAAGATAGTCGGCGATCTCGAGCGGGAACCTCGGTGCCCGCGCGCGGACGATCCGTGCGACGATTGCGTGAGCATCAATGGTCGCGCGCGGGAAACTATCCCGCAAACGGAACGATCTTCGGCGCTCACTCGTACTGTGAAGATCGTCGGCGCTCACGCGCTTAGCGCCGAATCCGAAGATCAGCGGCGAACGGCCGTCGACGATCGCGTGCGGATGGCTTCGTTGCCGTGCTTGGGAAACCATCCCGCGCACAGAACGATCATCGGAACTTAAGTGTACTGAGAAGATCGTCGGCGCTTCCGCTTAGCGCCGGATCCGAAGATCGCCGGCTACCGGCCGTCGATGATCGCGTGTGGAGAACCGAACGCGGACGGCCTCGTTGTCGCGCGCGGGAAACCATCCCGCGCACAGACCGATCCTCGGCGCTTACGCACACTAAGAAGATCGTCAGCGCTTGAGCGCCTAGCGCTGGATCCGAAGATCGCCGGCTAACGACCGTTGCCGGGTTGATGATCGCCCGCGCGCTTACGCGTTAGCGCGAACAGAAGATAGTTGGTTAACGATTGTCAACGATCGCGTGTCCCTCGATGATCGCGAGATCGCGCGCGGGAAACCATCCCGCGCGCGGGCGATCATCAACGCTTACGCGTTAGTGCGAACAGAAGATCGTCGGCTAACGATCGTCGACGATCGCGCGCGGGAAACCATCCCGCGCTCGGGCGATCATCAACGCTCACGTGTTAGTGCGAGCAGAAGATCGTTAGCTAAATCGTCGACGACCGCGAGATCACGGGCGGGAAATAATCCCGCACGTGGACGGTCTTCAGCGCTTATGCGTGAGTGAAGATCGTAGGCTCCTGCACAACAGAAGATCGTCGGAAATGGTTGAAGGATCGCTAACTCGTAGATCAGGAACTGGGATGTGTCCCTAAAAGAGAGAGCATCCCCTGAAGAGGACCAGGAGGTCTACTTCAGTGCTGATGATCAACTGAAGGACTGCTAAATACTCCGAGGAGTGGTTTCTGTGAGGTACCTTTCCCGCGAACGGGAGAGGTGGCCTTCGTAGAAGAGACTTGGAGACACCGAAGGCTGAACAGCTGGTGAGGGCAAATACGCAGGGAACGTTGGTAGCAGCCTAATTGAATACTGGAACAGGGTGTCTCTAAGGCCGTCTCAGGAACAGCAGGAACAGCAGTCGAGCGCTAGCGCGTAAGGGAACGTTGGCGCGCAGGTGATACCTGGCACTTAAGGGACTTACTCAAGGTGTGAGAAAGTCTCTCCTGCCCCAAAGGGAGGAGCCCGTTAGATAACGGGGGCGTGGGCGCCCAAGGCGCGTCTGCAGTCAGGAATGGATACAGCAGACAACAGGAACACTGAGGGACGAGAGACCAAGGGTCTAACGTAGCCTGAGTAGCGAGGCCCCGAGGGGATAGTCACAAGACCCCGAAGTTTCTCCGTCACTAAACACCGAAGTGTAGAAGTGACTAAAGTTACGAGAGCCCGAGGGAACTGCGTAACTTAGATCTGAGACCCCGAAGGGTCAGGGAAAAAGAGAAACCTAAGTTTCCCTGACACTAACACCGAAGTGCTAGTGACTGAACAGCAAGCTGTTGATGACAGGAACAATCCTCCGAAGAGGAGTCTCTATGAGTGGTCTCTCTCGCGAACGAGAGAGGTGAGCACTTCGTAGAAGAGACTGGTGAAGGAGCCCTGAAAGGCCGTGAGATCAGCAGACGTAAACAGGAACCATCCTCCGAAGAGAAGTCTCTGTGAGTGTCCTCTCACGCGAACGGGAGGGGACACTTCGTAGAAGAGACAAAAGGAGCGATCCTCCGAGGAGGAGCCCTTAGTGCGGCCTCCCTCGCGAATGAGAGAGGGCCGGACGGATCCTGCAGCTGCCCAGCCCCTTGAGCGTAGTTACAGAAGCGACCGCTCAGCCCTGAAAGCATAGTCGCTAGTACCATGGTCTAGCCTTGCTACCGCTCAGCCCCTTGAGCAAGTCACAAGGGCGGTCGCTCAGCTCCAAGAGCATAACCGCCAAGGACCAGGGAAAAGTAAAAGGGAAGTTAACTACCCTGGAGGCAAACCTCCTTATCGTTCTAGGATGCAATGAAGAGCTGGAAGCAATCACGGGGGAACTTCTAAGAGAAGGAAATGCCCCTGATGAATGCCTAGAGAGACGGCGGCGAAGCCGACTCCCCAGGATAAACAGGACAGCTCTGCTTCGAAGGCACACACAACAGGCACGAAGAAACAGCATCGTAAACTGGAAAACAGAACAGAATAATTATTTAACCGAAATTCCCCCGGGTGAAACTCCGAAGAGAAACCCAGAGAGGAAGAACATTAAGAACGAAAGAAGGTATGGGCCCCCCCTCACCCGGCATGCCCAGGTGAGGGGGGGGGGGACAAAAGTTAACAAAACTGAATTATAACAAGATAATTATGCAACTGACTTTGAATGTTCCAGGGATCACCGACCCCCGAAGGGACGTGAGCCCCGAGCTGAAAAGTTAAAACACAATTATATTCGTAAAAATAATTGAGACAAATAAGACAAAATAGCGACTCGGTTCTGAGAAGCTATAGTAGGCGTAGTACGGAGTAAGAGGTGAACGACCTCAAGAGAAGGGCCGGTCTCCACGAAAGGCAACCATGGTGGCCTAGAAGTGAAAGGCCGTGATCATGAAAAGATCGTGGTGGCCAAGCCGGCGAAACTCTAGTAGACGTACACAACACACACCGCACAACACCGAAAGCAAAGGAAACTTACTATTTTCTATACACAAAAATATATATAAACATCAGTAATATTTAAATATATTAAGTATAAGAAAAGGTAAGTTCAAAGACAAAACATTAATGGCCGTCAAGTGAGGATAGGAGGGGAGACCTCCGATCTCTATCCGAGCCAAAAGTAAAGTGGAGTATTCTCTGGTGTGTGTGAGGGGGAGGGGTAGCTTTATGGCTCGTCATCGGCTGCGCCGAAGTAATCACCCCATGTAAATAGCGTGGTTTGTATTTCATTTACGGAACAAATGTGCATTGAAACAAAATATCATATACATACAGATAGACTCACTGCTCTCAAAAACACCCATCTGCAGGATACAATTTGGGAACTACCTAAAACCAACTTTATGAGTCACACATTTGCGAAAGCCATGAATGTACTGCACTCTGAACAACAGTATATAGAATATTCTCTTGCCCACCCAATGACCAGATTATATCCATTCTTGTGCCTTAATATTTTGTCATTGCTTGAAGACTTCTACAAACTTAAATAAATAATTTTTTTAGGTCAGAACCACTGACTGGGAAAATTTCACTGCAGCTTTTATGAAACAATAATAAAACTTTGTGCAATACATAAGCAGTTTTACAAACATTTGTAAAATTATGGACCATAATTTATTTTTTTTTCACCTTCTCGTAAGACAAAAGAAAAAAAAATAGACAAATTCGGGTATAATTTGTATATTTCTTAACTATGCAAACCTTCAGCTATTTACAGTGGAAATATGTTTCAGTAGTACCTGAATCCAGTCATAAGACTTTTAAGTTTGGTGTAACTACACACTGTTACTTAGCGGAGTTGAGGGAGTTCGACCCTCTCTCTAGTAACAATATGACAAATTCGTAGATAATTTGTATTTTTCCTAATGATACAAATCTTTAGCTATTTATCAGGGGGTTATTACTTTAAGCGAAGCTGAAAGCACGAGCCATTAAAATTTTAGGATGGTTAACTGCCCATTCTGCTAGTTAGCGGGGGTAGGGCGGGTAGCTTGCTACCGCTCCCACTCACACACAGGTGATTTAGCTCACTTTACTTGGAGGTAGGACTTCAAGGGAGATAGGGCTGGCAGGTAAGTTTGCATAAATAGCTTAAGGTTTGTATCGTTAGGAAAAATACAAATTATCTACGAATTTATCCTTTGTTCCGTAACTGTAATACAAACCTACGCTATTTATTAGGGGC
Source organism: Palaemon carinicauda (assembly GCF_036898095.1). Lineage (NCBI taxonomy): Eukaryota > Metazoa > Arthropoda > Malacostraca > Decapoda > Palaemonidae > Palaemon > Palaemon carinicauda. The sequence goes on from NC_090735.1 coordinate 51,848,947, forward strand.
GACTCACCCATTAGGAGGGTGGACGTTCCTGCCAAACTGGCTTTTTGCTTTACCAGGGGGCTCCTTATTTTGGATAGGTCTGTACCAAAAAAAAAAAAAAAAGAGGTCCCTGCACCTCGCTAAACCTTGCTCCGCAAGGTCCGTGGCCTACACAAGATGTGTGTTGAGATGTTTAGAAGTGTGACTGTCCACGTAAAAGTTAGTTCGAGTCTTTGTAGGAATAACTGATGTAACCAGGACTTTCCCAATACCAATTCGCCAGGGTATGGGGACGCAACAGTATTAGCTTAATACTAAGAACACAAGGAAGCATGGTTTACCTGCAGTGATTTGAGGTCAGCTTATGCAGAGAACCCAGGATGCTGCTTTCCCCAAGAGAGGGGAGAATGAAAAAAAGAATAAGAGCCAGTCAAACTTTTTCATATTGCACACTAAAACCGGGTAACGGTGCCCTCAACTTTCTGCTACTTGTCCAATAAGGAGCTTAAGGTATTATACCAGCTGTTGTGCAGCCACCACAGGGCCGATAGAGAACCTATTAAGCTTTCTTTGGGTCACGTTTTGCAGGTAGTGGGTTGTGAACGTATTCTGACGTTTCCACACTCCAGCCTGTAGAACCTGCGTCACAGAAAAGTTTCTCTTGAATGCCAGAGACGTAGCTATGCCCCTGACATGGTGGGCTTTGGCGCAATGTGGAGGAGGAGGGTCCAGATTCAGGGCATGGCCTATGATCTTGCAAATCCAGGCAGAGATGGTGTCCCACCTCTTGTTCCTCCCCGTGCTGATGAAAAGTGCAGACACACGGGGACGGACTGCGACCGTTTTCTTAGGGTACAGCCTCAAACTCCTCACTGGGCAGAGTAAGAGATGATCAGGGTTATCAGTTACAGAGCGGAGACTCAAAATCCCGAAGGAGTCGAATCGGGGATCTGCTACTCCCGGCTTCTAAGTCTTGGCTACAAACTAAGGGACGAAGCCGAATGTTACCTCTCCTCATCCCCTTGAATGGGCGATGTCTTATGAGAGACCATGAAGTTCACTAACTCGCTTGGCCGAAGCCAAAGCTAGCAGGAGTACCGTCTTCCAAGTGAGGTGGCGATCTGTTGCCTGGCATAATGGTTCATAGGGAGGTCTCTTTAGAGACCTGAGAACTCGAACCACGTTCCATGGGGGAGTCTCACTTCAGACTGAGGACAGGTAAGTTCGTAACTCCATATGAGTAAGGAAAGTTCTAGCAATGAGGATATATCCATTCTGTTAAGTCTAAGGGCTAGGCTTAAGGCTGAGCGATATCCTTTAAACGCCAAGACTGAAAGGCATACTTCTTCACACACATACACAAGGAACTCGGCTATTAGTGGAACAGTGGAATAATGGCATCGAGAGGAGAGATAAGATACCCCTTCCACGACACTAACGACAGAAGACTTTCTACTTTGCCTGGTAGACAGCTGCTGATGATTTCCGCAGATATCCAGACATCCTGCTTGCAACTTGTTGCGAAAATCCTCTCTGAGTGAGAAAAAGCTGGATAGTCTCCAGGCATGGCTTTGGGGAAGATCTTGGCATTTGGTTCTTTGAGTAGATCGTCTCATGGAGGGAGTTCTCTTGGATACTCCGTCAGGAGTTGAAGAAGGTCCGGAAACCATTCCGCATGATGCCATAGCGGAGCTATGAGAGTTATCAAGAGGTTGACCGATATTTTGGCCTTGTTGAGTACCCTCCTCATCAGACCAAACGGGGGAAAGGCGTAAAGGCAGATGTTGTCCCACCGTTGGTGGAATGCATCCTGCCAGAGAGCCTTGGGGTCTGGGACAGGGGAGCAGTACAACGGAAGCCTGAATTTCAGGGCCATTGCGAAGAGATCAACAGTTGGAGAACCCCACAAAGTCAGGACTTTATTGGCTACTAGATCATCCAAAGACCACTTGGTACTAACTATCAGATCCTCTGCTCAGGTTGTTGGCGAGCACATTCCTCTTGCCTGAAATGAAGCTTGCCGATAGTGGTATCGAGTGAATCTCGGCCCATCTCAGTACTTCTTCTGCTAGACAGGATAGGGGCTACGAAAAGGTACCTCCTTGATTGTTGATGTGAGCCACTACTGTGGTGCTATTGCTCGTCACCACCACTGAGTGGCCTGCCAGGAACTGGTGGAACTGTTGAAGGGCCAGAAAGATGGCCTTCATCTCTAAGAGATTTATGTAGAGGTACTCCTCTGACCAGAGGCCTGAGGTTGTGTGCTGCAGCACGTGGGCTCCCACCCTTTTTTTTTAAGTGTCTGAGAACACCATCAAATCTGGGGGGAGGACAAGAAGATCAACTCTCTTTCGTAGGTTCTCATCTTCTGACACCCACCATTCAAGGTCCGTCTGTTCCGCTGATCCCATGGGGATCAATATGTCCAGGGAGTCAGAAGCCTGATTTCACCAGGAATTGAGTCGCCACTGGAGAGATCGAATCCTGAGGCGACCGTTAGTAAATAGACAGGCCAGGGATGAAAGTTGTCCGAGAAGACGTAGCCACGTCTGGGCTGGGATGAAAGGTGTCCGAGAAGATGTAGCCACGTCTGGGCTGGAAGTTCTTCCCGTCTGAGAAAGGGTCTTGCGACCTTTCTCAGCCGAATTATCATGTTGTCTGATGGGAAGGCTTTGTGGAGATTGGTGTCTACTATCATGCCTAGGTATACCAGTCTCTGCGTAAGAAGCATAGCAAACTTATCAAGGTTTACCATGATCCCCAGATCTTGTCAAAGCCTCAGAAGTCTGTCTCGGTGTTGAAGAAGGGTTAACACCAAGTCTGCTAGGATTAGCCAGTCATCTAGATAACGGAGGAGACGGATGCCAATCCTGAGTGCCCAAGATGATACTAGGGTGAACTCACTGGTGAAGACTTGAGCTGCTGTGGAAAAACCGAAGCACAGCACCTTGAACTGGTATTTCCTGTTGTCTAGGCTGAATCTTAAGTACTTCCTTGAAGACGGATGGATAGGGATCTGGAAGTACGTATCCTTTAGGTCCATTGTGCACACTAAGTCCCGTGGTCTTACTGTTTGTCTGACTGTGTATGCTGTCTCCATGCTCAACAGTTTGCTTGACAAACTTGTTCAGAGCTGAGAGGTCAATGACGGGTCTCCAGCCTCTAGACGCCTTTTTCACAAGAAAGAGTCAACTGAAGAAGCCTGGGGACTTGTCAAGGACCTCTTGGAGAGGGCCCTTCTTCAACAGGGTCTAGACTTCTGCCCGGAGGGCTAGTTTGTTTGCTGATCTCATCACAAAGGAGTCTACTGACACTGGATGCCTGAGCAGGGGAGGGGAGATGTTGTGAACGGGACGTGATACCCTAAACGAATAATGGAGATTGTCCAGGGCTCCGCACCAAGTTGCTTCCACCTTTCCCAGCAACTTTGTAGGCATCCCCCTCCACTGGTGGACAAGAGGGGCGAATGCCTTTCTTAGCTTTTGCGGCCTCGGCCACTCCCTTTAGGAAATTTTCCTTCCCTGGAGGACTTAGTGCCTTTCAATTCTTTGGTCACAAAAGGCTTTTAAAAACCACTGTCTTTGCTGCTCTCTTGTTCGTCACGATCTTCGTTGGCTGGGACTGCTGAGGAGCTGGTGGTTTATAGGGCCTGGATGTCAAACACCTATGGGGGAGGGAGTCCTGGTGGGACTTCCTCCATCTCTCGTCAACATGTCCAACGTCCTTCTGCTCAAACAGAAAGGATCCCTCTAAACAGGAGTTCCTGAGCCTAGCGATCTCGATATTCAGGACCTGCTGATGGAATCTCTCTGACACTGCATCTTGACTTTTCAGAATGGTGTTCGCTCATAAGTTCGAGACTTGATGGCCGAGAAACTCGATGGTGCGAGTGCCTGAAAGAAGGAAAGTTTCCATCGCTTTACTGGTGCGTTCCTTGGAGAAATCCTTGGTTCAAACCAGGATTCCCGGGGTCCCCAACCACAGATCAAGCCACGAAGTAGCCTACATGGTATACTTCGTGACCTTCTCCTGCTTGAGGATCTCAGATGCTGAGAACGAGACCTGATGGCTAGAGAGCCTTTCTAGAGAGACTCCCTTGGTGATCTCGTCCAGAGAGTGATGGAGACAAAGAGCTGGAGGAGGCTCGTCCAAAATCTCAAAATATCTCCTCTGTGGGAGGCGAGGAGGTGGAAGAAGCTTGGCGGTAGAGCTGGAACGTTGGGAGAAGGAGAGCTTGGAGGACTGTTGGGAGATCTTAGCCCGGGCACCCTTTAGCCCTTGAGACTAGGGCAAGGTTGTACTGGTCTAGAGGGCTTCTGAGTGCCAAGAAAACGGTCTATGACTGTGTCTTTGCCCTCTCGTGGGGCGATCTTCGGGTTGGTAAACCTGTTCAGTACCCTAGAAGTGAAAGGCCGTGATCATGAAAAGATCGTGGTGGCCAAGCCGGCGAAACTCTAGTAGACGTACACAACACACACCGCACAACACCGAAAGCAAAGGAAACTTACTATTTTCTATACACAAAAATATATATAAACATCAGTAATATTTAAATATATTAAGTATAAGAAAAGGTAAGTTCAAAGACAAAACATTAATGGCCGTCAAGTGAGGATAGGAGGAGAGACCTCCGATCTCTATCCGAGCCAAAAGTAAAGTGGAGTATTCTCTGGTGTGTGTGAGGGGGAGGGGTAGCTTTATGGCTCGTCATCGGCTGCGCCGAAGTAATCACCCCATGTAAATAGCGTGGTTTGTATTTCATTTACGGAACAAATGTGCATTGAAACAAAATATCATATACATACAGATAGACTCACTGCTCTCAAAAACACCCATCTGCAGGATACAATTTGGGAACTACCTAAAACCAACTTTATGAGTCACACATTTGCGAAAGCCATGAATGTACTGCACTCTGAACAACAGTATATAGAATATTCTCTTGCCCACCCAATGACCAGATTATATCCATTCTTGTGCCTTAATATTTTGTCATTGCTTGAAGACTTCTACAAACTTAAATAAATAATTTTTTTAGGTCAGAACCACTGACTGGGAAAATTTCACTGCAGCTTTTATGAAACAATAATAAAACTTTGTGCAATACATAAGCAGTTTTACAAACATTTGTAAAATTATGGACCATAATTTATTTTTTTTTCACCTTCTCGTAAGACAAAAGAAAAAAAAAATAGACAAATTCGGGTATAATTTGTATATTTCTTAACTATGCAAACCTTCAGCTATTTACAGTGGAAATATGTTTCAGCAGTACCTGAATCCAGTCATAAGACTTTTAAGTTTGGTGTAACTACACACTGTTACTTAGCGGAGTTGAGGGAGTTCGACCCTCTCTCTAGTAACAATATGACAAATTCGTAGATAATTTGTATTTTTCCTAATGATACAAATCTTTAGCTATTTATCAGGGGGTTATTACTTTAAGCGAAGCTGAAAGCACGAGCCATTAAAATTTTAGGATGGTTAACTGCCCATTCTGCTAGTTAGCGGGGGTAGGGCGGGTAGCTTGCTACCGCTCCCACTCACACACAGGTGATTTAGCTCACTTTACTTGGAGGTAGGACTTCAAGGGAGATAGGGCTGGCAGGTAAGTTTGCATAAATAGCTTAAGGTTTGTATCGTTAGGAAAAATACAAATTATCTACGAATTTATCCTTTGTTCCGTAACTGTAATACAAACCTACGCTATTTATTAGGGGCGACTCACCCATTAGGAGGGTGGACGTTCCTGCCAAACTGGCTTTTTGCTTTACCAGGGGGCTCCTTATTTTGGATAGGTCTGTACCAAAAAAAAAAAAAAAGAGGTCCCTGCACCTCGCTAAACCTTGCTCCGCAAGGTCCGTGGCCTACACAAGATGTGTGTTGAGATGTTTAGAAGTGTGACTGTCCACGTAAAAGTTAGTTCGAGTCTTTGTAGGAATAACTGATGTAACCAGGACTTTCCCAATACCAATTCGCCAGGGTATGGGGACGCAACAGTATTAGCTTAATACTAAGAACACAAGGAAGCATGGTTTACCTGCAGTGATTTGAGGTCAGCTTATGCAGAGAACCCAGGATGCTGCTTTCCCCAAGAGAGGGGAGAATGAAAAAAAGAATAAGAGCCAGTCAAACTTTTTCATATTGCACACTAAAACCGGGTAACGGTGCCCTCAACTTTCTGCTACTTGTCCAATAAGGAGCTTAAGGTATTATACCAGCTGTTGTGCAGCCACCACAGGGCCGATAGAGAACCTATTAAGCTTTCTTTGGGTCACGTTTTGCAGGTAGTGGGTTGTGAACGTATTCTGACGTTTCCACACTCCAGCCTGTAGAACCTGCGTCACAGAAAAGTTTCTCTTGAATGCCAGAGACGTAGCTATGCCCCTGACATGGTGGGCTTTGGCGCAATGTGGAGGAGGAGGGTCCAGATTCAGGGCATGGCCTATGATCTTGCAAATCCAGGCAGAGATGGTGTCCCACCTCTTGTTCCTCCCCGTGCTGATGAAAAGTGCAGACACACGGGGACGGACTGCGACCGTTTTCTTAGGGTACAGCCTCAAACTCCTCACTGGGCAGAGTAAGAGATGATCAGGGTTATCAGTTACAGAGCGGAGACTCAAAATCCCGAAGGAGTCGAATCGGGGATCTGCTACTCCCGGCTTCTAAGTCTTGGCTACAAACTAAGGGACGAAGCCGAATGTTACCTCTCCTCATCCCCTTGAATGGGCGATGTCTTATGAGAGACCATGAAGTTCACTAACTCGCTTGGCCGAAGCCAAAGCTAGCAGGAGTACCGTCTTCCAAGTGAGGTGGCGATCTGTTGCCTGGCATAATGGTTCATAGGGAGGTCTCTTTAGAGACCTGAGAACTCGAACCACGTTCCATGGGGGAGTCTCACTTCAGACTGAGGACAGGTAAGTTCGTAACTCCATATGAGTAAGGAAAGTTCTAGCAATGAGGATATATCCATTCTGTTAAGTCTAAGGGCTAGGCTTAAGGCTGAGCGATATCCTTTAACCGCCAAGACTGAAAGGCATACTTCTTCACACACATACACGAGGAACTCGGCTATTAGTGGAACAGTGGAATAATGGCATCGAGAGGAGAGATAAGATACCCCTTCCACGACACTAACGACAGAAGACTTTCTACTTTGCCTGGTAGACAGCTGCTGATGATTTCCGCAGATATCCAGACATCCTGCTTGCAACTTGTTGCGAAAATCCTCTCTGAGTGAGAAAAAGCTGGATAGTCTCCAGGCATGGCTTTGGGGAAGATCTTGGCATTTGGTTCTTTGAGTAGATCGTCTCATGGAGGGAGTTCTCTTGGATACTCCGTCAGGAGTTGAAGAAGGTCCGGAAACCATTCCGCATGATGCCATAGCGGAGCTATGAGAGTTATCAAGAGGTTGACCGATATTTTGGCCTTGTTGAGTACCCTCCTCATCAGACCAAACGGGGGAAAGGCGTAAAGGCAGATGTTGTCCCACCGTTGGTGGAATGCATCCTGCCAGAGAGCCTTGGGGTCTGGGACAGGGGAGCAGTACAACGGAAGCCTGAATTTCAGGGCCATTGCGAAGAGATCAACAGTTGGAGAACCCCACAAAGTCAGGACTTTATTGGCTACTAGATCATCCAAAGACCACTTGGTACTAACTATCAGATCCTCTGCTCAGGTTGTTGGCGAGCACATTCCTCTTGCCTGAAATGAAGCTTGCCGATAGTGGTATCGAGTGAATCTCGGCCCATCTCAGTACTTCTTCTGCTAGACAGGATAGGGGCTACGAAAAGGTACCTCCTTGATTGTTGATGTGAGCCACTACTGTGGTGCTATTGCTCGTCACCACCACTGAGTGGCCTGCCAGGAACTGGTGGAACTGTTGAAGGGCCAGAAAGATGGCCTTCATCTCTAAGAGATTTATGTAGAGGTACTCCTCTGACCAGAGGCCTGAGGTTGTGTGCTGCAGCACGTGGGCTCCCACCCTTTTTTTTTAAGTGTCTGAGAACACCATCAAATCTGGGGGGAGGACAAGAAGATCAACTCTCTTTCGTAGGTTCTCATCTTCTGACACCCACCATTCAAGGTCCGTCTGTTCCGCTGATCCCATGGGGATCAATATGTCCAGGGAGTCAGAAGCCTGATTTCACCAGGAATTGAGTCGCCACTGGAGAGATCGAATCCTGAGGCGACCGTTAGTAAATAGACAGGCCAGGGATGAAAGTTGTCCGAGAAGACGTAGCCACGTCTGGGCTGGGATGAAAGGTGTCCGAGAAGATGTAGCCACGTCTGGGCTGGAAGTTCTTCCCGTCTGAGAAAGGGTCTTGCGACCTTTCTCAGCCGAATTATCATGTTGTCTGATGGGAAGGCTTTGTGGAGATTGGTGTCTACTATCATGCCTAGGTATACCAGTCTCTGCGTAAGAAGCATAGCAAACTTATCAAGGTTTACCATGATCCCCAGATCTTGTCAAAGCCTCAGAAGTCTGTCTCGGTGTTGAAGAAGGGTTAACACCAAGTCTGCTAGGATTAGCCAGTCATCTAGATAACGGAGGAGACGGATGCCAATCCTGAGTGCCCAAGATGATACTAGGGTGAACTCACTGGTGAAGACTTGAGCTGCTGTGGAAAAACCGAAGCACAGCACCTTGAACTGGTATTTCCTGTTGTCTAGGCTGAATCTTAAGTACTTCCTTGAAGACGGATGGATAGGGATCTGGAAGTACGTATCCTTTAGGTCCATTGTGCACATGAAGTCCCGTGGTCTTACTGTTTGTCTGACTGTGTATGCTGTCTCCATGCTCAACAGTTTGCTTGACAAACTTTTTCAGAGCTGAGAGGTCAATGACGGGTCTCCAGCCTCTAGACGCCTTTTTCACAAGAAAGAGTCAACTGAAGAAGCCTGGGGACTTGTCAAGGACCTCTTGGAGAGGGCCCTTCTTCAACAGGGTCTAGACTTCTGCCCGGAGGGCTAGTTTGTTTGCTGATCTCATCACAAAGGAGTCTACTGACACTGGATGCCTGAGCAGGGGAGGGGAGATGTTGTGAACGGGACGTGATACCCTAAACGAATAATGGAGATTGTCCAGGGCTCCGCACCAAGTTGCTTCCACCTTTCCCAGCAACTTTGTAGGCATCCCCCTCCACTGGTGGACAAGAGGGGCGAATGCCTTTCTTAGCTTTTGCGGCCTCGGCCGCTCCCTTTAGGAAATTTTCCTTCCCTGGAGGACTTAGTGCCTTTCAATTCTTTGGTCACAAAAGGCTTTTAAAAACCACTGTCTTTGCTGCTCTCTTGTTCGTCACGATCTTCGTTGGCTGGGACTGCTGAGGAGCTGGTGGTTTATAGGGCCTGGATGTCAAACACCTATGGGGGAGGGAGTCCTGGTGGGACTTCCTCCATCTCTCGTCAACATGTCCAACGTCCTTCTGCTCAAACAGAAAGGATCCCTCTAAACAGGAGTTCCTGAGCCTAGCGATCTCGATATTCAGGACCTGCTGATGGAATCTCTCTGACACTGCATCTTGACTTTTCAGAATGGTGTTCGCTCATAAGTTCGAGACTTGATGGCCGAGAAACTCGATGGTGCGAGTGCCTGAAAGAAGGAAAGTTTCCATCGCTTTACTGGTGCGTTCCTTGGAGAAATCCTCGGTTCAAACCAGGATTCCCGGGGTCCCCAACCACAGATCAAGCCACGAAGTAGCCTACATGGTATACTTCGTGACCTTCTCCTGCTTGAGGATCTCAGATGCTGAGAACGAGACCTGATGGCTAGAGAGCCTTTCTAGAGAGACTCCCTTGGTGATCTCGTCCAGAGAGTGATGGAGACAAAGAGCTGGAGGAGGCTCGTCCAAAATCTCAAAATATCTCCTCTGTGGGAGGCGAGGAGGTGGAAGAAGCTTGGCGGTAGAGCTGGAACGTTGGGAGAAGGAGAGCTTGGAGGACTGTTGGGAGATCTTAGCCCGGGCACCCTTTAGCCCTTGAGACTAGGGCAAGGTTGTACTGGTCTAGAGGGCTTCTGAGTGCCAAGAAAACGGTCTATGACTGTGTCTTTGCCCTCTCGTGGGGCGATCTTCGGGTTGGTAAACCTGTTCAGTACCCTAATAAGAATCAGAACTTAACAGGAAGCATGTTCTGACTCTTTCTGCTCCCCCTCCAAAGTAGGACTAGCAACTAAGTCTCCTTCTTCCACACCAGAGAGCTCCTCTCGGGGTGGGTCGCGGGCATCCCTGGAGTGACTAGTGGTTCCTGTAGGCCTGGAGGTCCATGAAGAGGACTTTGGAAGAGCCTTGGAATCTTTTGATTCCTTCCGAGAAAGGAGGTAGGACTCAAGCATCAAAGGCCGGATTTGACCGTCTCTCCTGACTTCCGTCGGTGGTGAAGAACTCTCCGTGCGAGGAGAAACTTCCTCAGAAGGTGGAAGGGAGGAAGTCCGAGCCTAGCGCTACTTCCTCAGCGGAGGTGAGGTAGGACAGTGTCCAGCGGGAGAGACAGGGAGGACAGGCCTTAAAGGCCTAACAGGAGTTAGTTTAACCTTAGAGGATGTAACTGCATCTGACAATCCTTTTTTCCTCTTCAGGGGAGAAGCCAAGGTTCCTTGCAGTAGATCTGCTGGTGTCATTGGATGGGAGGTCACTGAAGAGCGAGATGACATGGCAGGCCGGAAGGCTTGCACTACTGTTCTAACCATGGAAATGAACCCAGGCTGCTTGCTGACTGATACACTGTCAGAAAGATCCCCTGAAGGGAAAGGGACCAAAGGTTCCCTGTGAGGAGTCTCTAACGATGTTTGCGGTGGTGGGTCTACCTTTGAAGATCGAATCTTTGGGATCCTGAACCCTTCTATGGAGCCTCCTTTCCCTTTCCCCAATGGTCGCGCTGTAATGCGTTTGAGGGGAGGGGAATGGGGTGACGGTGACCTGTCACAATCTCTATTGTGAAGTTCCTTATGCTTATGGTGTTTTGAAGCCAGGAAACCTGCTCTAAGGTTTGGGACAAGTGCGCAGGAGAGCACTGGCGCGCTGATGAGGGCTGGCGAAACAGAGCGCTCTTGCGCGCAGTAAGGCGCTGGTGCGCAGGTGAGCGCTGGCGAGTTGGAGAGTGCTGGCACAAAGGAGAGTGCTGGTGCATAGGAGAAAGCTGGTATGCAGGAGAGCGCTTGCAAGTTGGAGGGCACTGACATGCAGGAGAAGGTCGCTGCGCATGAGTGCTGCCGTGTAGGAGAGCACAGCTGCGCACGGGAACGCTGACGAGTTGGAGAGCGCTGTTGCACTGGCGAGCGAAAGTGCTCTGGCGAGGTGGCAACCGCTGGTCCTCGAAATGGCAAGAATGCGCTGGAGAGTGCCGGCGATCATGAGAAGGCTGGAGCATTTGAAGGCGCTGACGAACAGGCGAGTGTTGATGCACCAAAGGGTGCTGATGTGTTGGATAGCAATGACACTCTGGTGAGCGTTGAAGTGCTGGAGGGCGCTGATGTGATGCTGGTGAAGGTGCACTGAAGGGCGCTGGCACGCTGGAGAGCATTGGCACGCAGCTGAACACTTTGGAGGTGCAACATGAGCAGGCAGATGATGAACAGGACACAGGAAGGGTGAAGGCAGGTCAGCAGGTTGGTATGAAGGATGGTCTGGAACAGGGATGTGCCCTTTGAAAGGGCGAACATCCTCCGAATAGGGATTGCGAACGATCCACAGAGGAGTCCAGGGCCGAAGTCTGAGGACTAGCGGCTGCGTCATCAGAAGGTCCGGGAACGGAAGGTCGAGGGCCTGAAGACGACTGAAGCGGAGGCTCCTCTGCGGGAGACAGCTGCGAAGATGAGCCTGAAGAGCCGAAGAGACACTTTTTCACCGATGGTGAAGGGCCACCTCTAACGTGAAGCAGAGGGCGAGCTCTGCGTCGAAGATGCCCTCTCAGGGCCGGGGATCAGCAAGCTGACTTCTAGAAGCAGCAGTACACCACAGGGGAGTCTCTATAAGTGAACTCCCCAAGGAGAAGAAACACTCGCAGGAGAGACAGAAGAAAGACTAAGTTCCCCTCGAAGGATGAACAGGAATGGGGGAACAGATTGGCAGCAACAGCTGGAGAATCTGAAGGTGTAGGGGGGTCTGCTGCGGCCACAGAAGACATCTCAGACACTACAACGTCGACGCACGACAGAGGATCTAACTCCGAAGTTGACGATAGCTGCGCACTAGCACCACGAATGAAGAAGCACAGCAAGGAGTCCTTGGAGGGCAGACCTGGAAGCCCCAAGGATGACCACACCAGTAAAAAAGAAGACAAAGATAAGGCCTCACCCGGGAGGAGAGGTGGGGTCGTTTTACTAGGGGAAGCAACACCATCTCTTGAGGACCGGGTTTGGCGGTATATTAAAGGATCTACGCTACTACTCAACGGTCTCCCGGAAGAAACCGAACGAGCAGGAGCTTCGGAGGACGGTCGGAAAGCGGAAGAAGAGGTCTTGGGTTTTTCCCCTTTCAAAGAAACCTTCGAAAGAGAAATATCCCGCTTTGACTTATTCTTCTGCTTTCGCCCAAACCTTTCCCACTGGGAAGCAGACCACTCCCGACGCTCACTACACCTGTTGTTACTATTGCACCGTTGACCTCTGCAGAGGGGACAAAGGGTGTGGCGATCGGTGTCCACAGCTGATATGAAGGTTCTGCAGGGCCGACCTTCAAGTCCAGGGCAAGTACGCATGGTCGCAGAAGTCAACACACACACACTAATCAAAGAGAAAGCACAAACAAAAGTAATTAATGGCAGTCCAAAAATAGGCGAAGGATGAAGAACGGCAATGACCGTACACCATCCGAGCTAAAAGCAAAGTGAGCTAAATCACCGGTGTGTGAGCCAGAGTGGTAGCAAACTACTCCCTACCCCCCCTAACTTGTGGAATGGGTAGTTAATCCTCGCTAAAATTTTAATGGCTCATCCTCTCAGCTTCGCTAAAAGAAATAACCCCTAATAAATAACGTAGGTTTGTATTCCAGTAACGGAACAAATAGCATTTTGATATTGCACAGGACTTCTTGGGGGAAGATGAGGGTGGGACCAGTATGTGTAAAAAGCTCAAGATTTGTATACAATAGTTACAAAAAATAAAAATTATTTCCAAACATGACAAATATGGAAGTAATTTGTATTTTTCCTAACATACAAACCTTTAGCTATTTAATATGGATGGGATTATCCTTTCGGCAAAGCTGAAACTAGCCATAAGACGTTTTAGCGAGGTGGAACTACCCTACTGCTAACTAGGGGGTAGGAGGGGTAGTCGAGGTAACCAGCCCTCTCACACCCACCTGTGGATTCTGATCACTTTTGATTTCAGGCAGAACAATTTGATTAAATAGCTAAAGGTTTGTACGTTAGGAAAGAAACAAATTACTTCCAGATTTGTTATTTTTTCCTTCACTAACAAACCTTACACTATTCAATAGGGATGACTTGCCCATTAGGAGGGCGGAAGTCCTGACCAACTGGTTGGTCTTTGACCATTAGTTTTCTCGTATGCTCTGCATGTAACAGAGAGAAACCCTGGCACCTCACTAAACTAGACATGCAAAGCACGGTTAGCGGGTTGATCAATTTCAGTCAATGATTGATGCTAGCAGTGTGACTAGTCTATGAAACACCTTTTCAGAAGCCTACGAATCTAAGACGTAACCAAGGACGGTATCCAATCCCACCTCGCCAAGAGGTATGGGGACGCTATAAGTATATTAACCTATACTAGGTTACACTAGGGAAATGGTTATACTTGCAGACAGTGGAGCTCAGCCTTCCAGAGTACAACTGGAGCTGTTGTATCATAGAGTGGGGTGGAGGAAGATGAAAGAACGAGAGAGCCAGTCATTCTTTATCATTCATCCCAAGCTTATCTTTGGTTAACTCTGCCCTCACAATCTACTACTTGTCCATCTAGGAGATCGAGGTGTTATAAACCATTTATTTTGAAGCCAAAACAGGGGTAATGGTGAACGTCTGCATGCTACTGTGGGTCACTTCTTGCAGGAAAGGGGGGATGTGAATTCAGAAACGCTTTCACCTTGCCAGTGGCATGGCCTGCATCACAAAGTAACTGTTTGTGAACGTTACGGGCGAATTCCACCCTAAAACGTAATGAACTCTGGGTCACCTCTATGAGGAGGAGAAGGAGAAGGATTCAATGACTGGTATATGACTCCGTGGGTCCCAGTCACGAACAATTTCCTGATTGGCCTCCTTTGACCCTCCTAGTGTTGGGGAAGCGTGCCGAACCTTTGGGGTGAGCTATTGTATCTTCCTTGAGGTATAACTTCAAGTTAATCACTAGCATAATAGCCATTGATCACGATACGGAAGATTCCAGTCCAGAGTGCTTGAATCTGAGGTTCGAGCTGTCTGGAAAAAAGATGGATGTTACTTGGTTCTTCGCTGTGAGTGAGAGACATTGAGGGCGACCCATAGGGTGTACCTTCTCTCTTGGTCGAGGGTAACACCAGGAGAGACCTGTCCTCTGGATCAGGTGAATTTCTGATGTGTAGGGGTCCTGGGTTATTGAGGGGCACCCCTGGGACCAAAGGGAGCAACCCATGCCCCATAGAGGGACTTTATTACCCGACTACGGGTAGGTAGGCTCAAACTCTGAAGAGCGATGATTGGAGACAAGGAAGAAGGGCATATTCTTCCAGTCAGGAGATGTTCGAGGAACGAGCAATGGACTCCCGTCCCCCAAGTCTAGGAGCAGCCTTCCTCTCGATAGCAATTTTGAGGGTTTATTACCAGAATTACACCCACGAGAAAAGAGAGAAGCCTTACACAATCCTCACCTCGCAGCATCTAGTCGTAAAGGAAGTCCTCAATGGGTTCTCCGATGTTGTAGACTCATCACTGGACGTGATAGGTCTGTTAGGCAAGACGAGTCTGGTGTGCTAGCCGAGTTTCTTAATGAGTTAAGACTGCCGAAGAGACCTGCTTGGTGGTAGTGCGAAGTAATTTTCCCTAAAATAAAAAGGGAGCCTAATAGGTGATCGCAGTCTTTCTTCCTGAGGAAGAAGATCAATGCCTGTCATTGTTATCCATGCTGCTTCCCATAGGAAGGCCTCTGAACAGAGGGCAAAGGAGGAAGTATCCCGTAGAAGGGGTTGATTGATTAAATTTCAAAACCCATTGACAGGATCCCCCTAAGGGGAGACCATTTAGGAGCAGGAAGTGTTTCCCGTGAACGGGAAAACAGATGAATCACTGCCGTCACCCTAGGCAAATCTTCCCGAGAGAAGTAGATGCCTTTCTAGGACATTAAGAGATGGTACTACTCGTGCTCGGACCATAGTCCTCAGGACAGGTGGTACCGTATGTGCTCCCCCCCTTTTCTTTGATGCTTCCATGGGAAACGTTAAATCCGGGAAAACCAAAGAAACTGGCTCCCTGGATGAGATTCTCAACCTCCTTATCAGGACAGCCTCTTGCTTGGATCTCGTAGAGAACCAAAAGAAAGGAAGATCCATGATGGCGAAGGACCTGGGATCTGGCTGTTCCTAAAGAGGTTGGATTCGACGGAGACTGATGCAGTCTTGTTGAACCTGTAGGAGTTTCTGCTGGCTGATGACATGGCCTTTGGATACTCATATTCGCTATGACAGTCGGGTCTCTCTTGAGATTACTCCAATCCTCATATTGTGGTTAACTCGAGGAGATGTCTCGGAGGAGCTCGAGACTCTTAGGTTCAGCCAGTCGTCCGAGTCTTCGGAAACGAGGCTGATCCTGAGGGGGAAGGTTGACCTTAGGGTAAAAACCCCAAAAAGGGGACTAGAAGTATCAGTCCCTAGTGTTCGATCTTGTACAGGAAGCCAGGGGCTAACTGTTTGTATGATCGTGAGCCTTCCCCTTGCATGACAGGGATAGATGATTAAATTCATTCCCAGATGAGAGGCTAAAAGTAGAGACTTCTAAAAGAAATGACCAAAGAAGCTCAGCAGTATCTTGATGAACTGCATCTTCTTACGAGACCAAATGTTCAGATTGTGAAGATAAAGAGTGACCGCTACCCAACTCCTAAAGGAGGATGGAAGAGACAAATGAGTATCTCTTGTGGCTTGGATGTGGACTCTGTCCTTGGCAAAAAACATGACCCAAGTATTTTGAGCTATAGGAGGGTTTTTTCCATTACTGAAAAAACCTCACTCTAGGGTGAGAAAGCAAGATATCCTTTCGAACAACTGCGGCCAAAGGGAGGGCTCCGGTTACATAAAAGAGCCATTGACCAAGTTCACAAAAAGACTAAGTATCGTGAAGGGTTGGGCAAATATGTTTCTCCGGGAAAGGATTTTGTGAATAGAGGTTGAAGGTGCCTACACGAAGGTCCGGGAGCGTATAGGCCGACGGAGACCGTGAGAACACAAGATGCCAACAACCTCTGTTGTTCTAGAAGGTTACCCATCCCAGGGTTGACCGGAATTCTAGCAAATAATTAAGTTGCCTCAGATGTTGCGTTAGACTGCACTGAAATAAATTCTCTAAGAACGAGAGAATGAGGGGGGTGGTAACCACATGAGGTTGTGCCTCCTAATACAGGGGGGGGGGGAAATATTCAAAGAACTTGCCTACACAACCACGTCCGAGATCCAATTTGCTACAGGAGACTACATAACTAACACAGTTGCTATCCATGCAAAGGTAATCCTATGATATAGGTGAAACAAGGGAGGAGGTAGCAGCTGAAGCAGCAACCTGGTCCTGGAGGCACATGGCCCATAAATTATTCTGTAGTAGGAACGAAGTGTAGGTGAAGAACGTACGTTCATGAGGGATGAACGTCCATGAACATGCCGAATTCATTAAAGAAACCTGGCTACATGAATGCGGGTTCTTCGAAGTTCGCAGAAGAAGAAAACTTCAAAAACCAAAGAAACCCTGTTTGTGAGAAACGAACTAAACCCAAAAGGTAAGAGGTATTAATCGCTAAGATTAGCGCTCGCGCATTATCCTTGCTACCAAAGAAGCATAAGCCTAACACAGAAGTGAAAATATGACCTATGTCCTCTAGATGGGAGTACTCTCTAAAAAGAGATTCTCGGGAGCAGCTCCTTCAACTCTACGTGGGAGGGCTACCGAAATAGCGTAAGACCAAGAGAGGTGAGAAGACGATCTATGCCGTCTAGATTAGAGTACTCTCCGAAGAGAGACTCTTGGGAAGCCCATGCATCAATGAAGTACCGGTAAGGGTCTCCGACAGAAGGGATCTTTCCGGAAGTGTCTTTACCTGGGAAGGCAAAGTATCCAAGGTTAACCATTCGATGCTGGAAGTAGTTGCTGGTTCCTACAGCAACCTTGAGGAGAGCTGACTAGTGACGATCCTGAGCAGGCTTAATGATGATCACAAGCTGATAAACAGCTAATGGCGAGCCTGCGAGCGACAAGCAAGTGAACATCAAGTTGACGAACGGTGAGCTGTCGGGTAAATAGACGGCGAACAATGAGTTGTAGAACGTCCATGGGGAACGGCGCAATTTTTAAGAAGCTGGAGATCTTTTAGCCGTTGAATCGGCGCTTGGCAAGCTGACGACCAGGGAGGCGGCGATCGGCGAGCTGACAATCGGCAAATTGGCAACTGGTTAGCTGGCGATCGGAGAGTGGCAAATAGGAAAGTTGTCTAAAGGTCTAGCTGTGAGCTGGAGATTGGCGAGCTGTAGGTAGGTTTAAAGGCTTCAAGACCATTTGAGATACTTCCTCAGTGGCCTCACAAGCAATAGTAACAGCTGATATGGGTTATCAGTTACAGAACAGAGACTCTCAATCAGGAACGGCCCAAATCTAGGATATGCTACAGCCAGATTTTGAGTCTTAGCTACAAACCCCAGGACAAAGCTAAGTGTCACTTGCCTCTATCCCCTCAAATGGGCAATATTGCAGTAAAGAACATGTAGCTCACTGACCTTTGCAAGTCTGGCTTCTGATTGAGAGCATGTGTGCTCAAAACTTTGTATGAGGAGAGACAATTCCGTCTAAGAAATGCTAACGCCATTTAGTCTCAAGGTCGAGTGGTAGACTTTCACTGCCAAGACTGAGCTGAGATTTTCCTCCAAGAGGTACAGTAAGAATTCTGCTATCACTGGGATAGTAGCACTGAGAGGAGCAATATCCCTTTCCCGACATCAACCACAAAAGACAGACCACTTCGCTTGGTAGACGGCAGAAGACAACTCCCTGGGGTAACCTGTCATTCTCCTTGCAACTGGTTGTGAAATGCCTCGCTCTATGAAGAGTTGCTGGATAACCTCCAGGCAGGAAGCTGTAGCGAAGCTACTGCTTTGTGTAAGACCTTTACATGTGATTTCCTGAGTGAATCCGGGAGTGGAACTAGCTCCATCGGTGCCTCCGTGAGCAAGGTAGGGTCTAGGAGCTATTGCATTTGGTGGCACCGCGGAGCTATCAGGATCATTAACCAATCTGTCGATGCCCTTCTAGAAAAAGACTCCTCATCAGAAAGAAGTACTTTCAATTCTTAGACGAACAATCCGGAGATGTTGGGGAGGAACTGTTTGGAATGAAGGAGGAGTCTACTCGAGGGCAGACTACCTATGTCTGGTTACGGGAAGGTAAGAGGGTCATGAATAACCTGACTCCCTCCAAAGGAATACAACCATCGAATTAGGAAGAGAT
This sequence comes from Palaemon carinicauda, assembly GCF_036898095.1. Taxonomy (NCBI): domain Eukaryota; kingdom Metazoa; phylum Arthropoda; class Malacostraca; order Decapoda; family Palaemonidae; genus Palaemon; species Palaemon carinicauda. The sequence continues at coordinate 51,867,568 of NC_090735.1, forward strand.
CTAATGATTTATTAGAATGAGGTTCCAAATTGTAGGATGGTACGTAGTCCTTACTATCCCTCACAGGTGTGCATCCGGCCATGGGAGTAACACAGGCAACTAGCGAAGTGAACTGCCTTTGTTGGCGGCAGTAACAGCTTGTTTGCCTGCATGCAGTTGTGTGTCTCTGACTCTGGATAATTGCTCAAAAACAGGCCTGAGCATCATAAACATATTTCCATGTATGAGCACCCTCACGGAGCTCATGAAGTTACTTGCAGGAATAAAGTGTGTGATGAGGCGCAACATTATGGGCTCAAAGGAATTGATCGTTGACGATTCGTAGCACTGTGAACATGTTTGTGAGCGTGCGTAAAACCCACGAAAAGTACATACAACTAGCAAAGCAATCAGACCTTCGTCAGTAGTAGGTGTTTGCCCACCCACCTTGTGTGTGGGACAAGCGTCCCTGTAAGCGAATACTTGCTTGCTATCATTCATAAAACTAAGCACAATATGACTCTATCACTTTGGGAATAGAGGTTTAAGAAACTAAAATTGAAGGGTTGTCTCACTAGACTGTTGTGCCCTGAGGGCGAGAAGGGGTGAAGAGATTGTAACTGGTCAAAGGCCGACACCAGGTGAGTGTTCCAATGAGCTCTCTATTACATAGGGAAGAGAAGCCAGGGATGGTAGCCCCAAAAGATTGTCTTATGAGACTCGTTACCTTCCGAACAACAGTGGAATGTGGCAGCTGCAAGCAGTCAGAAAGCATTTCTATCTGCAGCAATAACCTTGCAGGATTATGCCTAACCAGACTCACTGTGCTCCCAAAACTCGTTACGCCCCGGGGCACAATGGTGGCAAGCGGCAGCTGCAAGCGGTCAGTAGGCATTCCCATTTAAGGCAATAACTCCTGAGGGTTTTGTCTTGGGCAAACGCGCATGCGCAACGGCAGTAACTCGTACCTGCCCTTTATCATGGGGGCATTATCGAGCATCTGTAGTTGCGTAGAATTCATCAGATGGATGTTTGCCTGAGCTTTGCCTGAGCACCTAGCTACACTTAGTGTTGGGTGGTCTCTCTCTTATGAAAAATAATAGTCCCACATGCATGAGTTTATCTGCCCAAGTACGCAGAGAACACAAACACTAGCCAGGTTCCCAGAGGAAGTTGGCAAGGAAAGTCTTGCGAACTCATAGCTTGTAGAGGCGAGCACTGGCGAGCACAACAGAGAAGCTGAAGCTATGTGCACTGGCGTGTAGGAACCCATCAACTCACTATGAGCACTATGGTGAGCAATCTGGGTTGCATGCATAACTTCGTCAGGCAGAGGAGGTCTCCCAACCACATCGCTAGCACTCAGTGGATGAGTACGCAACACTGTGCATGACTTCTCTGTGAGACTGAGTCTGCTAACATAAGTTAACACGGCATGAAGCTCGGTACTTCTGAACTACTATCAGAGGAGGTATTTTCTAACAAAGAGAAGAATAAGGGTGGGAGGAACTAGAAGAACAGTAGGTTCTCCCTCTTGAGAGGTTGAAACCATGAGGCGGAGGTCCCCAAGAGCCTGGCCTCACAAAACTCTATGAGCTTTGTTGTGCTCAATGAGCACGGTGTAGACAATAATCCCAAAGAGTTATAGCCATCAAGACTCGCAGATGGGAGAGGTAGCGACCGCAAGTGGCCAACAGACAGCAATGACCCAGAAAGGGAAATTACTTGAGACACTTTGTGCCCTGAGGACACGATGGGAGAGGCAGCAACCGTACACATCACCATCTTGTACCCCGAGGGTACAACAATGAAGGGTGGGAGCTGCAAGCAGCGACCTAACCCCATCATCGTCTAGCTCCAAGACGCTATGCTCTGAAGAGCAATAGCAGGGCATCGATGAATTGAGCACACGCTTGTGAAAGGCCACTGTAGGGGGAGACAACTCTGATGAAGGGCACCTTTCCTATGAACGAGATAATTACCCAACACTGCCAGGATGGGCAAAGAGTCTTCCCAAGAATGGGATGGCTGCCCTACAATTGCAGTTGGCAAAGGGAGTCCTTCCTGGGCATGCTGAGGCTGACCAACACCTGGAGGCGAACCTCCGAGCAGCACACTCTGCTTACCATCAATGAGCTCAAGCTCTAGTTGTAGGTCTGGGTTCACTAAGAAAAGGGATTCCTGGACTGGAAACTTCGAGGTGAACTAGTCTGCAACTGCTCTCATTCCTACACCGGAACAACAGGAACAAAGGCGAGTAGAAGCAGAATGTGTTGAAACAAAGGGCACAAGAACTCTATTGGTGCATTACCTCTAGCCTTGAAGGGGACGACCATGGTCAAGCCCTGCTGAGGTTGAGAGTGCTCCTGGTTTGTCTCTAACTGATATTTACTCTCATAAGTCATTCCATAAATGAGGAGACCCGAACCCCTCCAAAGAAGGTAGGAGTGGCAACGAAAGAGGGTCCCCTGGTGGAGGATGATGCCGCTTCGCTAGAAGCGACGGTGTACACACCTAAGGTAAGTCCAGGGTCAGATGAACATTTTTCTACTTATTCATCCTCTACGGAGTCAAATTCAGTTTATTACAGGTTCACTCACGAGCCAAAATAACGTGGAGTATTGTTACTAATGCGAGTGTGAACGAGGTGGCAAGTACCACCTGCTAACTAGCGGTAGATAGTTACACCTCACTTAAAAATCTTATGGCTGGTTTCAACTGTCACAGAAATATATCTCCAATGTAAATAGCGTAAAGCTTTGTATATATTATAGTGTAGAGAATATGAAGGGGATGCAAGAAATACCTTACATAGTACCCATAAAATGAAGAGTAGTGCACTGTTGTATTTACAAGTTATAACCTAAATATCTAAGGATTAAATAAGTATCATATTCTGAGTTAATTGTTGTGCTTGGGAAGGTGATAATGGCTGATTGCACATGCAATCTTGGCAGTGCTTTCTACTGTATCATGCAATCATTACCTACTGTAGTTTTCCACTAACACTGCCTAAATTCTCTTGCCTTCTTACATGAGATGTTATGTGACTCCTCCCAAATTTCACCACCAGATCATTCAGTTTAACATTGGCTGTCTATTTTGTAAAAACTCCTTTTTTCCAAGTATATTTATTTGAAAGATTTTGCTTGCAGCTACCTACATCAAATAGGAAAAAATCCCTTTAAATGACAAATGCCACCCTGCATAAGCAAACAAGTATTCACAATTTAAGATTTTTTAACAGGAAGACATTTGTGTTCTGCTCTGAGGAGCTGATCAGTGCCAGAGTGTAATTTCAGTAATAGATAATCTCACAATTGCACTATGATTTAAAAGTTAAAAGAGGTGAGACGGCAAGATGAATAAAAACAAGAACAGATGTAGGCCTAAATAGAATGTTGAAAAGTGGGAGCTCCTATGGGGGTGTAAGTAATGCCTACATTGCAATGAGAAAGGAAAATGACAGCACTAACCATACAAAGGGGATTGGGTTAAGTGGGGGGATGCTTAATGCTTTCTTTTAGGCAGCTCTCTGGATTCAAGTTCTTGTCTGGTTAAGACCCCATACTAAGGTAAGATAAGGTAAGGTTAGGACACATCCCAACATTTTACACTTTGGATCCACAGGCTCTCTAGGTTAAGATAGGTGAGATTACATTAGGACCAGGTACCCAGTATTATGTAACATGGTTTAAGTAAGATTTGGATGAATGTGTATTGTGCTATAGATAAATTGTACACAAAAACATTATTGCAGTTGCTAATCTTTAAATGAAATTTAAATTATTTCTACAACTGCAACTTTCTGTTTTCACCATCCCATAAAACACTGTTTTGGGTTAAGCTTAACTACATACAGTATACTATATGGTAATAGGAAAACAAAAAAGTTTTATCACCCACAATGAATGACTACAGTAAAACAAAAATAAGCACTCTGAAAAACATACAGTTGACGTATTTGGGAATGAAAGCATGTTAATAGAATCAAAACTGAACATGAACTTAATTTCTTACCAACACAGAATTTGAAATAAGAAATGGTAGAATGCTGGCCATTTTTTAGGGTTTCGTCAAGAATTTATGGTAAGTGAATTTTAAGTCAAGTAACTAAACTGTGAACAGTACAGCTGTATCACACACTGTTATCATTTAGGAAGGTGGTGATGTAGTATCGTGCAATAGTCATCAAGCACTTTTTGGGCTCTTTCCTGTTTCACTTCTGACGTAATTATCACATTATAATTTCAATAAAATAAAACTGAAATTTAAAAGCTGAAGTACTCGGATATTTCCCTAGTCCAGTCAACTTTTAAATCCTCCTCCTAAAGTAACTGGGTGGCTGCCGTGTGAATCATTAGTGTTAGAGGGGTGCTTAATGAATTTAGGTAATTTATAATAATTATAACACCACTTACTGAACTGCTACAAGGAACAATTATTTACAAAAATATTTAATATAAGGGGAATTACATGGTCTTATTAAGGCTTACCAAGGGCTTAGTATTTTGGCATAGTACAGTAGGTCATGAGTAACGACCTAGGGTACTATGCCAAAATACTAAACTTATTTACTATTTTGCGTCAATAGACGTAAGAGATGATGATGATGATGACAGTAGGTCGTATTGTATTAGGAAAAGTGGTGCGAGGTCATGGGGGGAGGGGGGTTAAGCCTACCCCACTAAGTGACCCGGACACAGTCCTCTAAACTATGTTAGTTGGGTAAGGTTAGGTTACAGCATATAAATGACTGATAATCCTATACAATAGCTCTGCCAGCAAGTTATCAAATTTAAGTACTTTCACTAAAAAGATTGAAGTCCAAGATTTCGTTGGATATATAAATCTAAGGGGCGCTAGGTCTAGATGTGGTTTAAAAATCAAAATTAAATTTGACCCACCTGAAAAAACTAAGTCCCCCGACTTCATAACTCTCTCAAATTCCTCTTCTCTACATAGCAAGATGTCAGCTAAACATCATAGTTTTCAACCAATGATAATTATCCAAATTTTACTTGGGACTAGCATTTTAACAAAATGTGACTTGAATACCCAATCAGGTCACAGTTTTACTAGGAAACTGACACTTTTCACACAGTTTCCACTGTTAATTTTTCAGTCTCTTGAGAGCCATGCAGGCATGTGAACCTTCAACTTCTGGTGCAATTTCTCATTTAACATCTACTTTGACCTCAATTTCAGTGGATAGTCTCCCAAGTTCTTGTTTCAATTGTTATCTAAATTATAAAGATTTTTTTTGCATTATTGTGGTAACATCGAAAGAATAATATACTACCAAGATCACAGTGTTATTAAAAGTGAAAAAAGGTGTAGTTTTTATGCATCCATTTTCAAGGGAACTTGGTTTGAAAAGTCTCATTTAGATATAAAATCTAATTTGTTACTTGTATGCAATTACATTGGTGTTAATTTAGTTATAAATTTGTTAAAAATGAGTTCAGAATTTCTCACAAAACTAAAAATGATTGGTGCTCATTCATTCGTGAGGTTATTGTGCACTGGGTATTGAGTCGGAAAGGTGCAGCTCACCTTTACCCTCCAACCTGACTAAATACCCAATGGGTTTTAGGCTATTTTATATCTAATAGGGCTGTGTAAGGGAGGAGTAGCAGAGGGGGGGACGAAGCAACCCCCGCTAGGTAAGGATACGGCTACTAGGTTAGGTTAGGTGGTTTGTTTAGCTTAGATGGTGACCTTGTTTATTGCTAATTCTACATGTGCCATTATTTGCATATTAGAATACATTCTTTAATTCATTCCCTACCCAGAAACCCTGGTTTCCCACTGGAGGTTCCCCAAGATTGGAAAGGTTAACAAATAGGGTAAAAATACTGTTCCTCCTAAAAAAAAAAAAAAAAAAAGTCAGCTTTAGATAGAGCACCAAGTAATTCACCAGGAAAAAAAAGATATCAGAATTATTAGTGGAGGAGCTATTGAATAGAATTACCAAATGACCTGGTATATATTACCACTAACACTGTCAGGATATAGAATTAAACAAGTAGTCATAATTAGAGAGTAGGATAATGGATAACATTGGTTACATACCTCCAAACAATAAGGTAAGGACACATTGCCCTAGGAGGTGTCACAGGGGAGGTCACCCAGTAGGTAAAGACACATGCTAGGTTAGGCTAGTTGGGGGACCTTTAGCAAGCTCGTACTCCGGGTTTGGCTTCCCTGGTGAAATAGTGGGTAATAGTATAGAACACCACGCTCTCCATTTACTCCAATATAATGTAATCCTGCAGTTCTCACCTTCTTGCACAGTAATTAGGGGATTATTTAAATTCTGGGAAAGCAATACTTAGCAATCTATGTTGAAGAGGGGGGAAGGGGTTATAAAAAGAAAATAGCTCGGTTTCTTCACTAAACGACTTGGAACTGACATGTCAACATCGTCAACCAAACAGAATTCGTGATGCCAGCGTACATAAACAGAAGTTCGTGATGCCAGCGTACATTTGATTTACTGTATATTCAAAATATAGTTTTTTTTTTATAATTCTATAGTTTTCTTTTTTATTTTAATTTCATCTTGTTTCCCATGTGGCGAATAGTTTAAAATTGTGAAAAACTAATGGAGGAAAACAATAGCTTTGAATAATTTGGCAGTATATGGAGAGAGTGGTCTGGTAAACAAATACCAAAGTAAGACATAAAACATGTTGAAGGAACGCAACAACGGCACTTGGGTATTGCCTGTAGTGCATCTCGTGAGGTGCAATGATGGCACTGCGCACCAATGGGAAGAGATAAGAGGGGGCATTAACCGCCTCGTTCGTTGCGTAGGAGTGCCACACACAGAATTGGGAAAGATCAAGGCTACTTGTAGGCTACCAGCGATTCACGCTAAAAACTGGACTTGTATAGCATAAACATATTTCAATGACTAAATGGGGAATTGTAAATAAATAATCTAAACTACCGTGATTTGATTTCGCTTCAAACATGAAAACGTGATATTCCACGCTCAAAAACACATTGACAGCAAGGAAAAAACATGACTGTCTAGCTCTTATTATAGCATTTTTTACCACATTTTTTTCTATTAAAACCAAATGACGGTTGATCCAACTCGTGTCCAATTTTCCTATTCAAATGGCATATTAGCCCTATACGTAAACCCACTTACCTAATATCAAAATTTTCACTTTGGCCTAATTACGACAGAAAGAGGGAGAACCACAGCCACTAGGGCGACAGCGTTTAGAAATCCGCAGTCACAGTCACTCCGCAGTCTGGCTCAGTGTTGCCACATTTATTTCTGCGAAAGATGAGGATCTGGAAAACATATTTTGTCAAGATTAATATGGAATTCGATATACATTATATGATAAACATAAATAATTCAAAGTTTAATAAAAAGAAAATATTAAAGATGCTTTTTACTGTATTTCTATGTCATTTAAGATTAGCCAAAGATTCCCTTTTCTATAAAAAAAGAAATGTATAGGTATATGTAATTACGGCCCTCAGCAGCTGTGAAAATTGTCCGAAGAAGGAAGTTCAAGAAATTTCCGAGTGACTATCTACCAAAATTGATGATTGATGGAAAACGAAACCTGGCATTGTATAGTGATTAGGCTATATCGCATTTTGAAGTGGAAAACATAAGCTTTTCACCAGATACATTCAAAATACAGGTAAAACAAATTTTGCACTTTTATTATCCTAAGTAGGCGCAACTAAATTTGCATAATGGCGATACACTCTACACCAGAATTAAATGCACTGTATTATTTCTTATATCTTATAGAAATTAAACTATAACAAAGCACTAGGAGAGTTGGAAGACCCAAGCCTACATGGCTGAGGACTATGAAGCTTGAAGTCGGAGATGATGAATGGAGAAGTATTGAATGAATAGCTCAAGATAGAGACAACTGGCTTATAATCTAACCGAGGCCCTTGCGTCTAAAGGCGTAGGTGATGGTGATTTCTTATATTACTAATCACAATGTAAATTTCATGAAAATGTCCTCTATAACACAATTGTACTCACTTTCTACCCCAATCTCGTAAAGACATTTTACAGATGTAATGACACCGCAGTCTATAAGCAGTGTTGCTAACTGTGTTAGCCATAAATAAGCTCGATTGAGGACTGAGATGCGCTAGAAATATGATTGGAGGAGTTTTCTACTTGTATAAGGATTTTGGTGATTATATACTTCGCATGGAAGATGAACTATTATCAACAAAGTCAAGGGTAACAATGCAATTATTGCGAATGTTGGATACGAGTTTGTTATACGAATGATACGGCTGACATACAGTGAAATAACGTAGGCCTTCACTTACTGCCTTGTAAAAGAATTGAAGAATTGCCACAAAGGATCAAACTTTATTAACTCCGAACATGAGGAATATACTCTATCATGAAAAATAATTCGTAATGAAAAATAAACAGTGATATTTTCAGTAAAACTACTTTAAATATTACAAAACTAGTAGCATCGAAATCATAGTGTAGAGTAACAACTATGGTTTCAGAAATTTCATGGAGAGAGAGAGAGAGAGAGAGAGAGAGAGAGAGAGAGAGAGAGAGAGAGAGAGAGAGAGAGAGAAATGCACTAGAAAATGCACCAAACCAAATAAATTTGCGCTAAGAATTGGGCTATGAGCAAAATACAAAATATATGCGGTTTGTGAAGCCAATTCACCAGAAATAGTGCTTTCCATGCAAAGTTGGCAACATTGCCTATAGGCATACTCAAAGACAGTATAGGGAAGACCGGAGAGCCTACTTATGAAAAAGAAAGAAAGAAAAAAAACCGCAGCGCGATCTATTGCCGACGTGCCCTATTAATTAGCTAAAAATAACTCTACAGGGATTTGTTACTTGGTATTTCGGAAAGTTCATATTCAATAATTGGTCTAATATCATCCGTCTAATGATTTTCCATATATCTATATTAAATAATATTGATCATTAGAATACCTACATTTTTTTCTAGCTTAATTATCTTGTTTATTGTTCATTTACAAAACGAAAGTTAAGCTTAGGCTGTGTATTTCATGTATATATAATATTGCTAATAAAACTTACAGAATATGTGAAAGATATGCATCCGAAATAGGATATGTGCCTAAGACTAAACTATTATGGTAGAAGAAAAGTGGTGGATGGTCTTATATTGTCTTAGGCTTATTGGGTCACAATTACCTCTTACAATATAGAGATGATTGTCAGAAAAAAAGATTCTTTTATTTTTTTTCGACATTTAATGGAATTTTTATTTCTAAAGGTACAAGTTTCCACTTGCATTAGCAAAATAAAGGCATCTCGAAATGGCCTTAGCATAGGCCCCATTTTAATGTATAATCTGGACTTTGATAAAATACTCATTCTGCAAGTTATAATCGTATACACATTTAATATACAACTTTACGTTAAATTTGCATCGATAAATGCGAGGAAAATGCACCATTAAATGATAGTTTACTGTCGAAGGGTAATATATTCAACATTATGTGTCTTGTTTTACATATGGCGACGGACTGCTACAATTGTTTTGAAGGCTTGAGTTAGTGATACCAGATTGTTAGGTCCCAAATTCCCCTGAGAAGGATAGAAATACAACGTAATAATGAGCTTAAATTAAAAAAAAAAAAACCATGGCAACATTTTATTCAATGCTAAATTTTGTTTTATTCATAGTGTAGCATATATATGTATCACACCTGATAAAAAACACATCCATCATAGTTTGAAAAGAACGCTGGTGAAATTTTTTCATCTGGCAACACTGACTTAAGTAAGTAAGCAGCAGACGACAAGCACAGCGTCACCTGTTGCGGATGCGCCCTACTAAAACGGCCAAATGCTCACAGAAATCCAAGCGACGTTCCTGTCTTCCTTTTACTGTCCTAGGCGTACTGGAGGGAACCACCTCGCCATAATTTTATGCATCTCTAGTTTTAACACAATTGTACCGTGAAGACGGTTTGTACCGCAAGTTGTACATGTGTAGACGTTTGGGATGACTCCCCTTAAATGTGACTCCCGTATTTACTTAAAACTAGTTTGAATTTTAAGTGTTGTCGATTATCAGAATCGTTCAATGGAAGATACCTCCGTAGTATTGCTCATGTTTATTTTTTAATTTTACTATTATTTCAATTTCAATTAGTTTCTGTATATATATATATATATATATATATATATATATATATATATATATATATATATATATATATATATATATATATATATATATAAGACAATTTTTAAGCAATATATATTTTTCCTAACATACTTACCGTGAACCAATGTTTAGGAGACACCTTTCAGTGCCAGCTCCCCGACCAGAGTTTTCCCCCAACAGGCCGATACCCTCCCAACCCCCTTCTCAGGTCGACATCAACCATTCCACACTGGTTCCAGAAAACACAGTTCCTATCAGAAGGGTCTACCGCGGGGAAGGATTGGTGCCAATTAAACTATTGGTCAGTGGTATGTAAGGAAAAATACAATTTTCTTAGAAATTGTCATTTGTTCCGACACGAATCCTTGCCACGGACCAATGTAAAGGAGCGTCAGTATTAGGAGGCAGGGAATAGACCCCTGTAGGAGAGGTATGAGGCCTGCGGAGAGGGGTAAGACCTGTCAGGGGAAAGTGTAACAATAAACGTAAATAGAAATAGGGTAGTCAGAGAATACTCACCAAGATAATATTTTATTTCTTTCCAAAGCAGTCCATGGTAGGTAGAAGGGATAGGATAGGGATTTGAGATGCTCTACCCCTCGACGTTCCATATGGATTGTGTCATGTGTGGGGCGCCCTTAGATCCGCTGTTAGGCGACCGTGACGGAACCGAGCTTGAACCCCTTTTGAGACCAGAAGGAACAATCCTTAAGGTAGTGGGGCGTGAAGGTCAACTGCCTCGTCCATACGCCTCCTCTTAGCGCCTGGCCAACTGCCATGTTCCTTTCGAAGGCCAGCGAGGTGCCGATGCCCCTGATGTCACAAGGCTTGGCAGACCATGGGGAGGGTTCACCCTTCGCCAAGTACGGCCTGCGGATCGTCTACCAGAGCCAGTAGAAGATTGTGTTCTTTGAGACCGCCCTCTTCACCATCTCTGTAGTCATGAACAGGGTGTAGGGCGGAGGTCCTTGAGAGATATTTCCACACTGTCCTCATCGGGCACAACAGCAGGTCCTCCGGGTCATTTGTCCTGGGGATGGCGGGGATGGAAAACTCGTTGAACTGAGGGTCAGCTACTGCTGTGTTCTGTCTTTGCCATGAAGAAGGGGATGAGTTTGAAAACCAGCTCCTTCCACACATGTGAGTCGGAGACATCCGCTGAAAGCCTATGGAGTTAGCCTACTCTTTTGGACGCGGCCAGGGCGAGTAGGAACACCTTCTTCAGGGTGAGTTCCCTGTCCATAATTTGCCACAGAGGTTCAAATGGAGGCTTCTTCAGGGTGTCAAGGACCTTGATGATGTCACATGTGGGTGCCTTGAGAGCACTAGGGTGGGGGGGGGCATCCCTGCTCAAACCCCTTTATCAGCATTGAGAGCCACTGGACACTTGGAGGAACCTAAGTTTAACCCCTTGAGGAAGAAGATCTGACCTAGGGCCGCTTGGAATCCCTTCACTGCCAGAACTGACATACCCTGATCAAGGCGTAGATGGACCAAGAGGTTTGCGATGACTAGGATTGAGGTATTGAGGGGCTCTATGCCTTCCTTGGTGCATCATTTGCCGAAAGCCGCCCATTTTGCCTGGTATATGGCTCTCGAGGATTGTCTGAAATTACCCGTCATCTGGGTGGCTGCCCCTCTGGAGTACCCATCCCTTCTTTGCAAACACTTAATAGTCTCAATGCATGAAGGGAGAGGTTTGGGAGGCTTTCGTGGAACCTCCAGAAGTGCGGTTGTCTTCGCAAATCCTGTCCCAGCGGTAGGGGCCACGAAGATTCCACCGCTAAGGACTTCAAATCTGAGAACTCCTCCTTTTTGGGCCGCCACACAGCCAACAATGTCATCCTTGCTTGTCTTGTCCCTTGAAGATGGTTTATGGTCTGCCGTAGGAGACTGAATGGGGGAAAGGATACACGTCGAGGCCGTCCCATGGGTGTTGGAACGCCTCCTTCAGAGCTGCTGCTGAGTCCGGCACTGGAGAGCAAAAGAGTGGGAGCGTTGCGTTCAGCCTCATCGCGAAGAGGTCCATACAGGGAAAGCCCCACTTTCCTATCACTGTCTTTGCGACTTCCGGATGTAGGGACCACTCTGCTACCAACACTTGCACCCTTCTGCTGAGCCCGTCTGCGATGACATTCCTCTTCTCCAGAATATATCTAGCCATCTGAGAGATGGCATTGTCCTCGGCCCATGACAGGATCTCCACCGACAAGTCGTGAATCTAACAAGAGTGCAGACCGCCCTTTTTCTTGATGTAGGCAACGACAGTGGCATTGTCGCTCATCAGGGTTACTCTGCACTGCCTGAAGTTCGAGCTCATTTTTGTGGAGGGCCTTCTCCTCCAGAAAAAAAGGACCTGCAACCATTCGGACCTGCGGATGAGCTCCCTACCCCTCCTTGTATGCGAACGTGAACAGAAGGACCTCCTCCTCCGGAGGGTCCAGTAATGAAACCCCTGCTAGTGTGTTCCTTGGGTCTCTCCTACCCGAGAGATGGGGAGACAGATGAGTCATACGTTTGACAATACTGCTCAGCGTGACAGGAAAGAAATATATATATATGTATATATATATATGTATGTATATATATATGTAATATATATATATATATATATATATATATATATATATATATATATGTGTGTGTGTGTATATATATATATATATATATATATATATATATATATATATATATATATATATATATATATATATATATATATATATATATATATATATATATAAAGGGTGTCCCAAAATGCATACACTCTTTGGATTGTTACAACTTGTTCAATTTATTGATATTTACGTGGAAAACAGATTCACAGGAGAAAAACAATGTACATTTAAAGATTCTGAGAGTTCACAGTGAAAAATTAAGGATACATGGAGCAATTTGAGAATGTTAAAAAAAAATATCAGCTCACATAAAGTGTTCAAACTGGTTGCCGTTCTGCTCAATACACGTTTGTATCTTGAAAATGTGGAACTACAAACTGTTAGTAGCATTTCTCTCGGTATCTGAGCACATTCTTCATCGATTGCCTCTCTAAGTTCGTCAATTGTTTTAGGTTTTCTGCTGCGCACACTTTAAAATGGAATGGACGCTCTATTTTGGGATACCTGTTTCACGGGACAGTTGACGTACAAATTTTCGTGGGGAATTCTGAACATTAGCAATAAGATCTTGCTCTTTAGTTGGGCTTGTCAATGTTCTTTTTTGTTTTGAATGTCCTTTTCTTATGCACTGGATGGTCCCATGATTCTCAAAGTTATCTACGATTCCTGAAATGGTGACGCGTGTTGGGGCATCTCTGTGGAACTCACTCGTAAATCGTCTTTGCACTTCAGCTTTATTTTCACATTTCCAGAATGCTTTCAGAACAAATTTGTTTGGCTTGAACGTAGTCCCAGTATCCGCCATTCTTACTCCAAAATCAAATCTGAAATAGCCAAAAAGTCAAAGAGTGTATACATTATTTTGGAACACTGTATGAGTGTGTGTGTATATCTATCTATCTATATATATATATATATATATATATATATATACATATATATATATATATATATATATATATATATATATATATATATATATATACATATATATATATATATATATATATATATATATATATATATATATATATATATATATATATACATATATATGCGTAAATATCACATGTGAACGTGATGCTTAGATGCAGAAGAACCACAGGGAAAATGAAAATACGAAATATACAATTAAGTCCTGACTAGTTTCTTGATACTTCCTCAGAGGACTGATTTATTGAGAGAGGTTTCTTTACATTTTATAGGGAAAGTAAACGTACGAACATACGTATAGACGTTTACAGAACAATGACAATCCCATACCAGCTACCTGGGCTGAGGTCAGGTGATTACTGGGCGGAGATCCAACCTCAGACACCTGCCAAAAAGGGTCATTTCTGGTGACCGGTAAACTCTTGTTTTTGACTTTCAATAGTTTATTTATATGAATATTGGTAGCCTTATCTATATAAATACACACACACACACACACACACATATATATATATATATATATATATATATATATATATATATATATATATACATATATGAGTGTATGAAAATCCATGCCAGTTAATACATGGTAAGGTCGAAGGTCAAGGTCGAGTCCAAAGTTAAGGTCAAGCAAAAGGTCAAATTCCGGTCATCAACCATACGGCCACAATTTTAATATTAAAGTAATAAAACTAGCAAAGATTTTAAATTGTTATGTAAAGAACTGGAAATGATTAATTGATTCTGGGAAAGGCACGCTGGCGGAGGTCTGCACACTCAGAGATCTTTTCTAGTTTATGCAATGCATAAAGTGTGAAATGAAACAGACCAGCAATTACCTGACTCCCTCCATTTATTGAATGTTCGAGGCATGTTCTGTTTCGCTGTCGCTTATTCCAAACTCCTAAGGTGTTATAGATCTCAGATAAAAACTGTACGCTCAACTTCATTATCTCTAACTATCATAACTTCTAAAGTTTTGACCTTGAAATTAAACTAATAAAGAAATAAATGGGACCCCATAGATGGCCACAAAGATAATTTTCAACGTGTTTTTTAATAAACTCACACTGAGAGGAGAGGTGAATTGGTATTATAAATGCCCTGGGCTGTGCCGCATACCTTTTGGTTTACTATGCCTTCATTTTTGAAATTTGACATACTTGTACATATACTTATACATATACACACACACACACACACACATATATATATATATATATATATATATATATATATATATATATATATATATATATACTTATACACATACTTATACATATACATATACATATACTTCTACATAAAGCTATGTACTTTATTTTTTTACATTATGGTAGGATTCTTTCAAGTAGCCTTTTCTTGCAATCAACTGATTTGCTCATACATTTTGGTGTTGTAACGTATTCTAGTTTCTTCCACCATATTCTAATTTTTCAACCCTCAAACAATTCTCAAAACCGATATATTTCCTCACATCGAATAGTTGAAAGCAGAAGTGACATAAAAACAGTCAGAGAGCAGATGGATATTTATGGACTCCAGATTATGGTAACACGGCGTATTTTACTAATTCTTCGTCATTATTATATAAAATACCATTGGTGTTACAAGTCTGATGAAAGAGAATCAATAAAAAAAAAAAATCTCTGATAATTAAAAACCTAAAGGAGACAGAGAGAAAGAATAGATATTTTGATATATGGAGATCTTGACACAAATGAAAGACAGAGTATAAAACAGAATCTCAGAGAGAGAGAGAGAGAGAGAGAGAGAGAGAGAGAGAGAGAGAGAGAGAGAGAGAGAGAGAGAGAGAGAGAGTGTGTGTGTGTGTGTGTGTGTGTGTAACAGGGTCCATGTCCCTTAAGAATGAGCATGGCTTGAAGCCTCTTCGTCAAGATTAATAGTTCTATTTCATAATTTGCATAACCTTCAAAGCAGCATTTTTGGGGGGTAAGGTGAATCCTCTCGTAGATAAGCAACCCAGATAATTCTAATTTAGAGTTTTTCTTAATGCAAAACATCGGGAACACTCATGCAATGCAAGAGATACGGCGAATGCATCTTCCTAATCGGGCAGTTGAATCGGTGGAACTTCATAAGTTCAAACTTGCTGCAAATGTTTTTTAGTTGAATAGGCTGACATAAGTCTCTCTTCATAGTTTATATCATCATCATCTCCTCCTACGCCTATTGACGCAAAGGCCCTCAGATTACACCAATCGTCTATATCTTGAGCTTTTAATTCAATACTTCTCAATTCATCATCTACTTCACGCTTCATAGTCCTCAGCCATATACGCCTGGGTCTTCCAGCTCTTCTAGTGCCTTGTGGAGGCATAGGTTATTGTATGACTGACCTATTCTAACGTTGTTAATGCTCTAAAGATATTTTATATCCATTATTCACTATTTACTTATTTCCTATCCTCACTGGACTATTTTTCCTTGTTGGAGCCCTGCCCCTATAGCATCCTGATTTTACAACTAGGGTTGTAACTTAGCTAATAATAATAATAATAATAATAATAATAATAATAATAATAATAATAATAATAGTAATAATAATACAGGTTTTCTCGAGTGTGAAAGTCGAAATGAAACACTATGAAATGTAAAATGTTTTTGAAAGTCAATAGAAGAAACTGAGAGAAAAGACAATGTTACCACTGCATTAAAAATATAAAACGAAAGGAAAGTAAGCATTTTAGAATTATACTAAGCATATGAATACTTTTTCAGCAAAATACAATATAATCTAAGTAACATCAAGTGAAAACTTATTGCCAAAAGTGTAAAGACCATTAGATTAAAAACGCAATGAGGCGTAACATTTCTTGCCACACAATTACAGGCGTTTCGTGATAAAATGATAAAAAATTTAAAAGTATAAAATGAATAGTGAATCACACACACAGATATATATATATATATATATATATATATATATATATATATGTGTGTGTGTGTGTGTGTGTGTATAGATATATATATATATATATATATATATATATATATATATATATATATATATATATATATATATATATGCATACACACACACACACACACACACACACATATATATATATATATATATATATATATATATATATATATATATATATATATATATACACACATGGAATAAGACCAAAGATTTTCAGCCCGAAATTCACTATCCCAAAGTCAAATGAGAATTTGATTACGATCACGATTTGAGTCAGAAGATCCCGGATGTTTGCCGTGGAGATAACTTGCAGAATGTGTTTCCATCATCCTTGCAAGATGGCGGCTCCATTACTGCTGATATTGAAACTCATTAGCATAAGGAGTGGGCTTAGCTCTTCCTAAAGGAGAGGAGGTGCCAAACGAATTTGCATTATTCGACCGTCTTTTTGTAATTACTGAGACACTCTTCGATCCTGATTCTCGATTTGCTCTGAAATTCTTAGTGATATTTCTCTATTACTGAATCATCAAGTTTAGCAATAGTCGAATCAAAGGTTCAAGATTTTTTTTTTTCCGTTGTCCTTTTGCCGTCATTAAGATATTGTAATTCAATAGTAATTGTCTGATTTGATATGAATAATTCTAATTTAGTTTATCATTAATTTAAAAATATTAAGATAATATTTTATTACTTACCTATTTACAAATCCAAAAATCTTACTTTCATTTATATGATGGGACAGAATTTTAAGAAATTTATTCAAGTTGTCTTTCAACTATTACACGATTATGCATAGGTTCATTTCGTAATGATACGGACATTTGAATATAGCAGAGTTTTCATTATCAATCATGAATGAAAAGATTTTACTACGAATAAAGTGCAATCAGCAACTTTCATATCAGAAGATTATATTGAAAAGTGCGAAACATATAGCATTATTTTCAACCAAAGAAATTGATTAATCATCATAAATAACATTCTTACTGTGGAAGATTGTTATTCAACTTAAAATATGTGATTATGCATTTACGTACTGGACCTGTTTGCGCAACATCTTGGCTTAGACTAAACAAAAATTACATGAGTATTTCGCTCCTGATAGAAACGTTACATTAATTTCCCAGTTTAATACCTCTCCAAACTTTGAGAAGTATCTTTTCATGTCGCATTCAAATAATTATTTGCTTATAAGAAATAATACGACAAATATTCTATGGCAGAACTTACAATATTATACTCTACTTCATTTCCTAATTGCTTCATTCTAGTCGATGCTCTTTACGAGTTGATGGGAAGAGTGATGAAACTGCTTCTGTAACGGGAGTGGAGGGACAGTTAATATGAAGACAGTTCCCGAATAACTAAATTTATCTAGAGACAGCAAAGGTATCTATAGGCCTCATATGAACTGTGCAATAGATCGGTGCAAGGGGTGTGAGAGGCCATATATCAATTGACACCTGATGGTTACATGGAGGCAGGTATCCACGGGCGTGGCCTACCAGTACTGACGTCACAGAAAAAGAGGCGTTGGAGTCATCGAGGGCGACGTCTTCCCAATAAAGATATTTACACGATGTCCTGCAGGTTTAGTACTCTGGATCCTTTTGTTGGGCTTCTGCCAATGCCTTGTAATCCATTCCCAGGCGAACAGCAGCCAGCATATTTATAGAAAGGGCGTTGGTGACAGGTTTCAGTTTACCAAAGATGTGTTGAATGGTACAGTTGTATTTAGAAATGGCAAAGAGATGTTGGCATTGACAAGCAAATGGGGCGTTGGACTGTCGGGTGAAGGCATGCATAAAGGGCGTGTGATCCATGCGTATGACGAAAGACGTGCCACCTAAGAAGTGGTGGAAGTGTCAGACAGCCAAATGCACTGACAGTAGTTTAATATTGAAGACAAAGTAGCTGGATTCTTCCTTGGAGAGTTTTATATTTACGAACACTAATGGGCAAAGCGATCTGTTGATCATTTGGTCAAGTACCATGACATCACTGGCATTGATGGAAAGTAGGAAGGGTACAGTTAGCACGGGAAAGGTGAGAGCAGTAGCAGTTGATAGGGCTTTCTTTGCATTGAAGAAGGCGACCTCTTAAAGGGGACTCACTTCAGGATTTTTTACTTGCCCTTCAGGGAGCCGTAGAGGTGGGCAAGAGTATCAGCGATGGCTAAAAAGAACTGGAGGTAGTAGTTCACCACGGCAAAGAACTCCTGTAGTGCTTTGACAGTCAACCGCATGGGAAACGGGGTGAATGCATTATGGAGTGATGCAATGATCCAAGAATGACACTTCATTAGCATCAAAGGTATATTTGGCGTATCTGATTTCATGGCCATTCTGGTACACACAGTTGGGTGATGTGTAGGTGGTCTTCTTTGGAAGGAGAAGAATATTAGTATGTCATCACTGAAATGGGGCCCTTGCATTATGAAGGCCAAAGCCGTAGTAATTGAAAGTACGTGAAAAAGAGGGTGGTGATGTTGGTCTTTGGGATGTCTTTGGGTTCATGGACACTTGATAATACCACTTCATGATGTTGATGGATGAGAATACTTTTGCACCATAAAGGTAGGTGATGTCGGTTGGGGAGGGGGTAGCATAGGGATCCATCCTTCTTCAGGATGATGTCCAAGAGCGATGACCATAGGCCTGAAGCCTTTTGACAAAGGTCCATTTCTTCCATTTCAGCGAATGTGTGTTTAGCAGCTGCTAAACATCTGAATCTTGCAAATACTAGGGTCCTTGTTATCTTAATATGGTGATACAGTAGAGTTTATAATGTGCTCAACGGGAACAGTGGGTTTCTGATGTGGAGAGCAAGATCCTAGGGATCAGGCGATAAAGGTGGGGCTGAGTAATAGCTGGTGTTGACTAAGTATCAATATGCGATGTTAACCGGGAGGTAGAAATAGTCGAGGAAATTAGCACCGATTAGATGTAGTGCAATGTCATCATCTCAAAAGAGTGGGAGGGGATAACAGATCCGTCAGCAGTCTTTGAATGATGGGGTCATGCCATTAAAGGGGAATATGACAAAATGAAATGACAGGCATCAATATCTACCAGGAAGCACACATTAGATCCTGAATCATGCAAAAAGAAGAGATTAGTTAATGAAGATACCACTCCCACATGCAATGACCTACTTAAATGTTTTTGACCATTGATATTTGGTAGCTCATTTATTAGTAACAGCCCGAATCTGGAGTGGTAGAAACACAACGGTGGGAGAAGGGAGTCATCCAGTGTCTGTTGAAATCGTTGGTTGGGGAGCTGGTGTGGGGTAGTATAGATGGATAGTGGATGACTATGTCACTACCCAAGCAAGTCACGAGGTAGGTGATCATGTCCTACAGCATTCACCTCGGCTTCAATCAGCATTATATGGTTGTCACCTATGTTAAGAGTGGAAGTGTTGACGGAGTTCTAGATGGTAAGGGGAAGTGGCTGTTCATAAGAGCATTGATTCTGGTCATCAGGTTCTTTATGGGCAAGGTGTCGATATTGGGAAGGGTGGCTCGCACTGGTTACAGTAGGTGTTGTCACAGAGTAGGTTCACTTCACGAGGAAAACCATCAGAAGCCAGCTGAAGGAGAGATTTCTTGGAAGGTGTCATCGAGTATGTAGTTGGCTTTGCTACTTGAGCGGGTCAAGGCCTTGATGCAGAATTGAACCTCAGCACACTGAAACCAAGCAAACCCATCTCTGCCGGTAAAAGGCAGGAGCCTCACTGAGACCGCATGAACAAATGAGAGTGGGTCAATGGTGGGCATTGTCAAAAGATACAGCAGAGGAAGCGGTAAGGTGGAAGGCGTGCTGGGTGCTTGAAACACTCTGTAGGTCATCAATGTGTCGGGAGTGGAGTAGGAATTAATACTAAGACAGCTCCAGAACGATGGATTTTATTTAGAGACAGCACGTGTATTTATAGACCTCCAGGGGTCACTTAAGTGTGACAATTACAAGATGACATTCAACGGGTCTTGTCAATAAGGTTGATATTGTCGTAAAAATACTAAATATTATAACGGAATAACAGAGTTAAAAACCGAATGTTACACTGAAGAACTTTTGGACTTGAAGTCCGATGGCGGTTGCAGTGTAATAGAATATGTAAATAGGGCATACATTATTATTTGTATGCACATCGCTTGCTGTACAGGCATTACACTTCCTCCATTACAGGACTGGAAGTAGAAACCAGATACTTGAAAAGGTTATGCAGTTATTGTAAGGACAGAAGTCAGTATTCGCA
>NC_090735.1:51890994-51898494 GCF_036898095.1 Palaemon carinicauda
GGTTAAGCTAGATAAGACAGTAGCCTAACAAAGCTGGTTTTTCTGGCAATCTTACTGAGGAATTGTGAAGATTTGAGACAAAATCACAATAATAATAACGATAACAACATCAACAATAATAATAATAATAATAATAATAATAATAATAATGATAATAATAAAAATAATAATAATAATAATAATAATAATAATAATAATAATAATGAGAATAATAATAACAATCATTATTATCATTATTATTATTATTATTATTATTATTATTATTATTATTGTGAGGTTACCCCAGGAAAAAAAGAACACTGGTCATCACCATATTCATAATGAACTTGAGCAGAAATATTTTCCACAAATGGCTCATCAGCACCACATTGAGCTCACTACACATAGTGCACCATCATTTTGGAATGGCTAAATTTTGCTTCCGGCAAACGTTTGAAAAAACCAACCAGTTTCGTTGTGCAGAATGATAGTAAAACTATATTAATGTTTTTTCATTATTTTTTTTTTTTACAACCATACTGAGTTGCCATAAATTGTTTACGAGTTATGAAATCATGTGGTTTACAAAAATATCCCATTATTTTTTTTCTAAACCCCTAATAAAAAAAAAGGTTATAAATTATGGCATAAATTCATAAAACATATATAAAAAAGTAAACTTGTCAACACTATACTTTTATAAGTTAGAGATGAAAAATAAAAATATTAATAAGAAAAAATCTAGAAGAGAAGGATGTATTGGAAAAGCTATTTCTGTGGGTCACTTTTCTCAACCTCATTCTCCATATCTGTCTGTTCGTCTCACGATGTCTTATACAACACATTTAATCATGAAACATTCCAATAAACTTTACAGAGACTCGTATGCCAACATAAAGGTTAAAGGTGTCTGTTTTCAGCTCCAGTGTAATCAGAATAGATTCTCACCAGACCGTCAGCCGGGCAAGCCCAACAAGCCCCCACTGTGGTGCCTAACCACAGCAGTATCCTCAGCCATGCAAATGCTAGGCGAACGCGTTACCACTGTAGTAGTCTACCCAGAAGGCTAGTACATAACTACTTTTAATATTAAATGACGAAATATCTTCAATCTTAAATATCTTCAATCTTATGTGTTCCATGAACGCATCATGTTTTAGCAGCCTTACCACACTCATTCTCTAGACCATTAAACAATGGTTGCACATAATAAAGACAGCAGGAAAAAAACCAACTAATTAGTCAAATCTTCGGATGGCATAAAGAGTTTATAAACAACGATTTACCTGTTTAAAAATTCCCATTTCTTTTTTATTATTACGCAACTAATTAATGCCTAATTAATCTCTTGGTCCTGACATATGAAGCGAAATAAGATTTGAAGCTTCAAAAGAGGAATGAGCCGTGTTTCCCTCCTCCCAATGAGTAGATTCAAAAGCTCCGGAAAAAATTTTCAGGACTAATTACCCATGTGCAGCTGGAGTGGGGGAAGGTCGTCTGTCCTACAAATGGTGCGAGATTCGAAAGATACTTCCATTTTTCACTTGATAAATAGGAGGGAGAGAGAGAGAGAGAGAGAGAGAGAGAGAGAGAGAGAGAGAGAGAGAGAGAGAGAGAGAGAAAATCACTCAAACGAGCGAATTACATAAACAATGGGAATATAAAAGGGAGAAACTAATCGACAGGATACAAATCCTATTGACACACGTTCCTCAGTCCCCTTTTTACTCCTTTGTCTGATTAAAAAATTATTGCATTTTCATATTCAAGTATAGATCGAAGAAACTCTAAAAAGAAGTTTTTGTGCACGAATTTTACAAAACAAACTGTTGGGTTAAAAGAATGCTCTAAGTAAGCCATAATCCCGTTTACATTTTACATATGCCCGCTTAGGGGCAAGACACCACATCACAAAGCCTGCCTGATCTTTTCTTTCTTCGGAAGGGTCGAATCCAAGGTCTTACTCCAATTGCCGAAACAATTACCCAGTACTTGTTTTAGGAAGGGAAAGTCAATCCTGACTTACAGCAAACTTAATCGTTTAATACTTGAACTGGAAATCTTTTTTTCTTTTTTACTTCTGATACATATTATTTTACGACATATACATGGATTCATTTACCTTTATTATTTGTTACTACAGATGATAAGGCCAATGCACTTCCTTAAAAACTGATGAGATAATTAATATTAACATCATATGGGTTATATTCTATTTTATCTTCTCTATTTTCCATTTGTTAAATTTAAAATACTTTTTTGAGTATATAATCAATAACGCTAAACTTTTAGGGTAATCCCTGTAAGAGAATATTTGTCTGTATCACTTCTGAGTAGTCTAAAGCCAAATTGCATATCTGGATACATTACTGTATAGTGAAATAACCACAAATTTGGCCAACGTAAGTACCCAAATGCATATTCCACTGAGCAAACCTCTATATTAGCTAGTAGTATTTCTACAGAAAAAATTTACATTTGTGCATATATTACTTTGTGTCGAAATAAATACAAATTCAGCCTTCTTAAGTACCCAAATGAACATTCTTCTAAATTAACTTACATATCAACTGCTGGTATTTCTACAGAAAAAAAAATTATTACAGAATAAATGAAGAAAAATGAAAGGCAGAAAAAAATTGGGAGATTGTCTAGAACATCTGGTCAGGACATAAGTCCAAAGTTTAACCAGAAGTGAACACAGGATATCAAGGAACTCCTCCCCCTCTCTCATCCACTTCTTCCCTCCCACTAATCCCCCCCCCTACCCCCCCAACTCTATCAATCTAAGCCGCAGCCTAACCAACAGCGGCCCCCGTCCCCGGTGGCTTTTCAAAATTCGTTGGGAGATTTTCATCGCGATTCTCATTCGTGAGGGATGACTGACTCTCTCTCTCTCTCTCTCTCTCTCTCTCTCTCTCTCTCTCTCTCTCTCTCTCCTATTTCTTTAGTCTTGCAGTTCTTCCCATTTTCCCATTTGGTTTTTCTCTCTTATACACACATACCACACACACACACACACACACACACACACACACATATATATATATATATATATATATATATATATATATATATATATATATATATATTATATATACACATATATAGAATATATATATACACACACACACACACGTATAATATATATATATATATATATATATATTATATATATATATCAGTATACGTGATGTGTGTAGACTTTTTTCCTCTCCCCCAACCCTTTCTGAGAGAAAATTCATCTCATATTTGAGTAGCGATGACTCCAAACTTTAAAAAGATATGAGATGCTCTCTCTCTCTCTCTCTCTCTCTCTCTCTCTCTCTCTCTCTCTCTCTCTCTCTCTCTCTCTCTCTCTCTCTCTCTCTCTCTCTTGTAGCACATTATTCCAGACACAAAGTCCAGGAGACACGCTCCATACCGGGCCAAATAAGGAAAGAAAAAGAAGGGTTCCTTTAAACATAACTACTTTATATTTCTGTTAACCTAAGCACTTAAATATGTACCTGGGTGTTAGCCGGCTGTTGTAATTGGCAGTTGGAGGTAGAGGGAAGGTGCAAAGAGAATTGGACAACCCAATAATTGTAGAACGTAACAGTATTCTTTGTCATGTTTCAGGTGGCCGCAGTCAAACTATTCTTCCCACCATCAGGGTCAAACCATTCATTAGAGAATTAGATGATCAAGTTAATTGTCTTATAACAGCTGATATTTTCGCCTTTTATTATTGAGATTCGAGAGAGAGAGAGAGAGAGAGATTCGAGAGAGAGAGAGAGAGAGATTCGAGGAGAGAGAGAGAGAGAGAGAGAGAGAGAGAGAGAGAGAGAGAGAGAGAGAGAGAGAGAGAGAGAGAGAGAGTTATACCAAATTTCTCTTTGCTTTTCATCACCTTAATTATCAAACTGGTAAGCAAAATAATTTCATTCAATTTCACGTATACAGTATAAATAAACCAAGACAACTCACTTAAATTACAGAAATAAAGATTAAACTTTTAAATCCCGACAGAAATCCAAAACTCGTCCTAGCGCAGTTTCCTGGTTTCTGAATGATGTTCTCAGATTAGCTTCTGACACTCTTAATGAATCATGTGCCTAGATCCCATTATTACGGAAAACCCTATTCCTAATGAGCCTAACCTCTGGCGCCAGAATTTCGGAACTTTCAGCCTTGTCTAGAAATGCAGGCCATATTGAATTTCTCTCGTCAGGAGAGGTTCTACTCTCCCCTGACAAAACATTCCTAGCAAAGAATGAGGACCCCCAAAATAGAGGTCAGTGTATGGACATGAGTTGTGGTATGACAATGAAATAATATATATAGGATTTTGTAGATGTGAGAACTAAGCCCTCAGAAGAATATTGGGAGTTAAATGGCATTACAAGATGAATTCACTTGGCGAACTTGGCTACGTAGCAGGCCTGGTTTGACCCAGTTTAATGCTGACCTGTTTCATTTTGGTTTCTTCCGGTTAAGCAGTTGATTAATCGGGAAGCACTCTTGAGTTCGTTCCTTTTAATTTAGCTATCACTATATGCAGTATATAAATATAGTATATGTTTATATATACATTTATACATTTATGAACATATATGCACATACAGTATGTAATATATATATATATATATATATATATATATATATATATATATATATATATATATATACATACGTATATATAAATATAGATAAATATATCAAAACATATATGTATATTATGTATATAATATAAACATATATATTTCTTTACATATTTATCGATAAATATAACAATATAAACACACACATATGCACACACACATATATATATATATATATATATATATATATATATATATATATATATATATATATATGTGTATCTATATATATATATATATGTATCTATATATATATATATATATATATATATATATATATATATATATATATGCACACACATTATATATATATATATATATATATATATATATATATATATATATATATATATACATACGTATATATAAATATAGATAAATATATAAATACATATATGTATATTATGTATATAATATAAATATATATATTTCTTTACATATTTATCGATAAATATAACAATATAAACACACACACATGCACACACACATATATAATATATATATATATATATATATATATATATATATATATATATATATATATATATATATATATATACAGTATATCCCTATTTGGGCCCCTGGGCTTATACCATCCTGCTTTTCCAACTAGGGTTGTAGCTTGGCAAGTAATAATAATAATATTAATAATAATAATAATAATAAAATATACCTATATAAAATCTTTCAGCTGGCATGTATTCAAATGTCTCAGTTAATAAAACATAATTCAATTTCCATCGAGTAAATCAAATCACAGATTCATCGATGTATCTCCGTCATAAAGAAAATCCTTTAATCCCAACAGGCTCTCATATGGCAGTTTGTTCAGTACTTGTGGAAGTCGTCAGTAATGAGAATTGACAGTTTTCAC
The DNA here is from genome assembly GCF_036898095.1 of Palaemon carinicauda. Classification (NCBI taxonomy): domain Eukaryota; kingdom Metazoa; phylum Arthropoda; class Malacostraca; order Decapoda; family Palaemonidae; genus Palaemon; species Palaemon carinicauda. The sequence goes on from NC_090735.1 coordinate 51,896,491, forward strand.
ATCATATATCAAACGACTAGTGCCTCGGGACACGGGGTTCTCTGGAGGTAGCAGCCTCCAATACTAAATGGCAGAGCGGATCGTGTTGTGGCTGAATAATGTGTTTTCCTAAGTGAAGATGCCGTTAAGGGTTTAAATGTTCAAAGGCTACTCATGAATAGCAGAGACAGAGGAAAGTGACAGCGACATTCCCCTAGAGACTAACCATATAAACATACATATGACCAGCGCCCAAGCTCCCTCTCCACCCAAGCTAGTACCAAGGAAGGCCAGGAAATGGCTGCTGATAACTCAGCAGATAGACCTATAGGCTCCCCAAAATCCCCCATCCTTAGCTCACAAGGATGGTGAGGTTGCAACGACCAAAGAAACAAGCAAGTTTGAGCGGGACTCGAACACCATTCTGGCGTTCACTAGTCAGAGACGTTACCACATCGACCACCTGGCAAATGATGATGAAGGTAATGCTCTTGGACATATTTTGTATCTCAAGAAGGATTGTCTCTCTCTCTCTCTCTCTCTCTCTCTCTCTCTCTCTCTCTCTCTCTCTCTCTCTCGGGGGTATCTTAACGTGGTGAGAGGGTTTGTGTATGGCCATGACCAATAAAGCTGTACTATTCAGCGCCACCCATACTAGGTTGGTTTGCTGTGAGCGACTAGACTAAAGTCTCCCACCACCACCAATAAGCAATGGCCAGTGTGGTGATGAAAGGACCAATTTCCCAGACATGAATTGACAGGTCAGAAGGTCTTGCAGTGGAGTACAAACGGCTGCACTTGTTGCTTTTGTGGTTGTTGTATATAGACCTACTATATATATATATATATATATATATATATATATATATATATATATATATTTATATACATATGTATACATGTGCGTGTGTGCGTCTATATATATATATATATATATATATATATATATATATATATATACATATATACATATATATACATATATTTATGTATATATATACATATATACATGAACATACACACATAGCCTATATATATATATATATATATATATATATATATATATATATATATGTGTGTGTGTGTGTGTGTGTGTGTGTGTGTGTTTGTGTTGTATCATAATAAGTTCTTCATCCCATTTCTACCCTACTTCCAACTTATTCGAGTCTGCGAGAAGTTGTAAGCTGATCAGAGACTTATGTGCAATCCAGCATCCCATCTGTGAGACGGGAATATTCGTTTAAACATGTCTTTTCAAGAACATATATTAAGCTATATAAATTGAATTTTTTATTCCTTTCAGAAAATAATAAATTAGGTAAATAAGAGTAATAAAAAGAACGATGAGGAGAAGGAAGAGGGAGTGAAGAAGAAGAAGAAAATATGGGTTAAAATATTTGAAAAAATTATAATCTTATAAAATTTTACAGATGTTCACATTAATCTCGAATAAGTTAGTTTCACTATTATTTACTAGGAAAATCCTATAACATTATCCAATCGCCGTATCCAAAAGATATTCAATATTGATGGCACGTTTTACTTATAATCCAAGTAAAGATACCACAGACCATCATATATATATATATATATATATATATATATATATATATATGCATATATATATATATATATGCATATATATATATATATATATATATATATATATATATATATATATATATATATATATATCTCTTCTGTATTAAAAACGATATCCTATGTCGGATACTAGGTATTAATTTTAGTTTACATATAACGCAAAAACTTTCAAACATTTAATGTTTTATTTCATTTACGTATCACATCATTTCGAATATATCAATCAACTATTTCTCAGCACGACCGTCTAAAATGTTTTAATAAAACAAACATTCATTTTCATAACGCTTTTGAGTTGATGATATAAGGATATCGAAACTCAAACGAGATGATAAATACGCCTTTTTAAAAGAGGCATGTTATGTAATTCCTGCTGAAACAGTGAGAACTATTAATGTTTAAAGAAATGCTATTGCAAATTTC
>NC_090735.1:51903494-51905994 GCF_036898095.1 Palaemon carinicauda
GCTACGTCCCCCAACCATCAAACTGAGCTCTTTCATAAATTTTTGTCTCCGATCCGCTGTCAAACGTCCGGATTCACTTTCAATTTCCGTCTTTCCGGATAACTAAATATGTTTTTAAAACGCTCTATTTTTTACTTAAAAGATTGAGAACCGATATTTTAGCTCCCAATTCCAATTTTATTTTTGTTTCTTCCAAGCCGAGTTATATAAAGACAGGATTAAATCTTTCATTCGGTTTATGGAATTCATTACTCTTATTGATACGCAAAGCTGGGACGTCACAGATTCCAAAATAACTATCCTATTCCAGAATTCCATAAAGAATAAACTAGCCTCAGCTGCATAAAAATATTAATCCTTCACAAACTTATTGGTTATTTATTCAAATAACCCCGTTTTTACTGATTTTTGATAAAGGGATACGATCTGATGCTCGAGTATCAACGTGATTCCCTTTATCATCAATTTCTTTCCAGCCCATTTTGAACAATAATTGTGATTACCTCGAAAAAACCGATTACACGCTTCTTGAAAAAAAAAAATAATATTATGGGTAATGACATAAGTCCATAGATAATGAGACAAGGTAAGAACGGTGATAATCGTAACGAAGAAATGTAGGGATATGAACAGTTCTTAATATTATGAACAAAAATACATTTGATTCAATTCTGTTTAATAAAGAAAATAAGTCACGATTCTGTACAGCCACACGAGAAATATTCCACTGTACATGTGACTTAACCTTTTCAAATCTTTTCAAAAAGAAAAAAAAAAAAAAAAAAAAGGAAATCTGTAGGACACTAAAACAAGCATTTTTCCATACGAAAAGATTACACTGCAAAGACCGAGAAAGTATTTTATTCTCTTTAAATATCCATATGTGAAACTCGGAAAGAAACAGGCTGTATCTAGAGATATATTGATCCACATTGAAGTGGGAATGCTCAACATGAAGAACTTTCTAACTCCGAATCTGTGGAATGGGAGTTCGATTCCCGCTCACTGTTCGATAGTTTTCATTAGTGTCCGAAATTTTACCGTCCTAGTGAGCTATTGATGACCCGCTGAGTCATCAATAGCCATTGCCTGATCTTCCCTGGTCCTGACTTGGGTGGGACTAGTACGGTATATATGGTCGGCTTCAATGACATTGTAAGGCAATCATAACAACCGTTCTCTTGTTTATGTCCGTCATAAGGGATCATTAAACCAATTCAGAGAAAATAAAACTGGTAGCTTCAGTTTTTAATAAAAGAGGCAGGTTAGATCTCATCACTATCAAGCAGAACCCATGAAATTGTAGCAATAGAGAAAATGCGAAAAAATAGCAAAATAACACGAGTACATTGTAAATTGAGGATATACGTCAGATTTAATTATCAAGCAACATAATTAGATAAAAATATGAAAATGAATTTCCCCCCCTAAAAATAGACACCTTTGATATTAGAGAGACTAAGATAGAATGTACAATGAAACACAACAAGAATATAGTAAAAACAAAGTGGAAGGATTAAATCTGATTTGATCTTCATTGCTAATAGAGACAACAGGTCAGATTTTGTTATCATTTAAGAAAACAACATTGAAAACGTAATATAGAGAAAAAAAATTGATATCCAATTTACTAAAAGAGGAGATAGGTCGGATAAAATCAAAATAACATCTCGGTAAACTAACTCAACCCCAAATTTTGTGGAAAAAAAAAAAGTTGATAGCGTGCATAGGTCAGAAACAGATCTATGTTGTTAAAACATAAGTCAAATTTTGTAAAAAGAAAAAAGAAAAAAAAAAGTTGATAGCGTGCATAGGTCAGAGACGTCAATTACAACTTTCTCAGCATGCGAAACACGTCAGATCTTAGCATCAGCAAATGAAACATGACAAGACTAGAAACTTGTCATAATTTTGAGAAAACTGTAAACTAACTTTTGACGTTTTAATAACCAAGAGTGACTGGTGAAGGAAGAGTCCAATTTGGAAAAGATAAGCAATGTTAACAGGGAATTACTGATATTTATACTGAGATATAAGATAATTAAGATATAAAACCTGTGTTTTAACAAGAAGATAAATAATTTACGTTTAAAATAATAGAAAATTAAATAGTTTTAAATGAAAATACGTGGAAAATGGATGATAAGGATGAATCTTAAAGGGAAACATCTAGGCTGAAATAGTTTGCTTGAAATAAAGAAAAAATATATTAAAAATCAGCATTGCAATTGTCCAGAATGCAAAAAAAGGTACCTAACATTGAGAAAAAATATGAAAATAAAGATAATTGATATGCAAAATTAGAAATAAACATATCAAATAGATTTTAATATTCGCATACCCACACACACACACAAACACACACGCACACACACACACACACACACACACACACACATATATATATATATATATATATATATATATATATATATATATATATATATATATATATATATATATATATATAAATCATCATCATCTCCTCCTAAGCCTATTG
>NC_090735.1:51910994-51918494 GCF_036898095.1 Palaemon carinicauda
CAAACGGCAACTTATTTATGTAAACCACTCAGACATTCTCTTGTCGCAATATCTTGTAACAATTTCCACAACAATATAAAATGGAAATGTACATTCGCTCCTTAATAATGCAAATCAAGAAAATGTTATTTTACTTGCTGTTGACGATAAAACATATGCCATCTCACCCAGCATTATGCAATATGCAGATGTATTATGGTAGCGAGATATTAAAAGACAAGAATTTTTCAGTATTTGCTGATGCAAGTGGTTATCGTTTGTTACTTTACTGATCTCAGAACAGTGAAAACATGGCTCGGATTATTCAATTTTCTACATATAACCATTAAATATATATATATATATATATATATATATATATATATATATATATATATATATATATATATATATATATATCATCACCGCTACCATCATCAGCTATTACTAGTTCCCTGCTGAACAAAGGCCTCAGACATATCCATCCATTTGTGTCGGTTTATGGTCTTTATGTCATTCCAAGCTCGCAAACTTTCTTAGTACGTCAATTCATCGTCATCTTTTCCTTCCCTTACTTCTTTTGCAATCTCTAGGGACCCATTCTGTTATTCTCAATGTCCACCTAGTATCTGTCCCTGTCATTATATGCCCTGCTCATATCCATTTCTTTTTCATACATATTAGAATATCATTCACTTTTAATTTGCTCTCGTATCTATTTTGCTCTTTTCCTGTCTCTTAGTGTTATTCCCACCATTTTTCTTTCCATAGCTTTTTAAGTAGTAACTAGCTTATTTTCTGAAGCTTTAGTAAGGTTTCAAGTTTCAAGTTAAAACTGGTAGGACCATCTGATTAAATATTTTCCTTTTAAGAGAGATTGACCCTTTACATTTCAAAATCTCATGTTGTTTACCAAATGCTCTCCATACCATGTTTATCCTTCTTTTATTTTCGGTGTCGTGTCCTGGGGAAACACTTACTGACTGTCCTAAATACGCATATTCATTAACAATCTCTAGAGGTTAGTCCATAACTCTTTTGCTGTCTCGGTATTTTCATTAAACATTATCTTAGTTTTACTCATTTTCATTTTCAGTCTTACATTTCTGCTTTCTCTATTCAAATCTTCTATTGTCATTGTAATGCCTTTCATGATTCAGTAAACACAACTATGTCATCAGCAAATGTTAACTTGTTAAGGTATTCTCCATTGATATCAATCCCTACACTTTCCCAATCTAAATTTTCAAAAACTTCTAGGCACGGTGTGAATAATTTTTCAGAGATGGGGCCTCCCTGTCTCACTCCTTTCTCAGTCGGAATTTTCTATCTATCTTTATGCAGTTTTATGCTTGCTGTACTATCCGTACAGATATTTTCAAGTGTTCTAACATAAGATTCATCTAATTCTTGTCTTTGAAGGGCTTTCATTACTGCTGAAGTTTGGACAGAATCAAAAGTTTTCTCATAATCTATAAATAGCATACATAGTGATTTTTCATATTCGGTTGATTTTTCCTTTAACTGGTTAATTACATCGATATGGTCAGTTTTTGAATAACCACTTCTAAGGTCTTCCTGCTTTCTTGGTTGTATAAAGTCTACCTGTCTTTCTATTCCCCCTAATATGATCTTTGTAAATATCTTATACATTACTGAGAGTAAATTTATTGGGCGGTAATTTTTCAGATCTTTTGTGTCACCCTTTTATGTGAATTAGCATAATGATAAAGTTTTTTTTCACGCTGTAGGTATAGAGCATTCTTGCAGACATTATAGGTAAAGTATACCGAGGTGTACTACCATGAAATCTCCTTCATCTAATATTAAATCAATTGTTAGGACATCTTCTCCTACTGCTTTGCCTCTTTTCATGCCTTTTAAGGCTTTCTTTACCTCTCTTACTGTTGCTTTTGGTACAGGCTCACGGTGTTTCATTATTTCTATTGACAAAGTTATTTTTTACATCACTATTATATAGCATTGTTAGAAATCCTCCGCAAATTTTATTACTCCATCTCTTTTGTTAATAATAATTCCATTTTCATCCTTTAAAGCAAACATCTGTTGGCACCCAGTTCTAAGTCTTCTTTCCATCAATTTGATGCTTTTTCCCTTTTTTAGTGTTTCCTCAATTTTGATCTGATTGTGTTTACGAATGTCTTCGGATTTTAGTTTGATCATTGTTTTGGATATTTCTGCTAAATCTATTTCATCTCTCTTGGTTTTTACCTTCATTTCCAATCTTTTCTTTATTTAGGTTTTGGTCTTAACTAATAGTTTTCCTTGATCTTGTTTATGAACTCTTCCACCGATCTCTTGTGCTGATTCCAATAAAATTTTTCTAAAATTACAATTCAATTCTTCTTTACTTGCTTCCATTTCATCATGTAGCTGGGGGAACATATTTTGTATCGCTAAACTAAACTCATCTAATTTTTCTTTTCACACAAGTGTTTATTTTCTGCCTTGAAATTAGTTTTTCTCTTTCTTTGCTTTAGTCTAAAAAAATTTTGCTTCTCACCATTCTATAGTCGCTTGCTTTAACTTGTTAAACAATGTTACATTTTTAACTAAATTAACTTTTCACTGAGAATAAAATCTATTTCGTGTTTTCTTTCTCTATTTAGGCTACTCCACGTCAGCTTTTATGTTCCTTTTAATTAAAAAAAAAAAAGGTGTTAATGATTTTAACATTGTTTCTTACAGCAAATTCTACAATCATGTCTCCTCTTGTCATTTATTGAGCCTACTCCAAATTTACCTATATACCTACGTATGTATGTATGTATGTATGTATGTATGTATGCATATTTATTCCACCATCTGTATTTTCTCCTTAGTGTAAGATAATAAAAGATGGGCATTCTGATATTTCAAAAAGTCCTTGGGGTAAGCCTAAGAGCTCCTCACCCTTTCTTAGCCCCAGTAAATGGTAAAATTCATGATCGAAATTTGCATTGAATCATCTTTTGCCTCTCGCTCACAAGAGTGGTTGGGTGAGGTTTTAGAAAATTTACCAAATATGAGAAAGGTTTGACCTTTGATACACGAAGTGGAAGTCTTCTATTTATCCAGCTTAGCTACAACAATGTCTGGGCCTCATGTGGATGAATTATTTTTCCAAAGAATGGCTACAGAAGTGTGTGTCTATATATACGGTGTATATATATATATATATATATATATATATATATATATATATATATATATATATATATATATGAGTATACATACTGTATGTATATGTGTGTGCGCGTGTGTAAAGACCTAAATCCTTTTTTGCAAGCATGGGGATAGTCAACGAGTTTTAAGGGCACTGGGTTGCCGAAAGGGCTGAATTATTGATACCTGTATCCATAAATGCAAACAATGTATTTTCCCTACAATGCTCATGTTACAACGATCCTTATATTTCTGGAGAACACTTTTATTACTAAATATCTGAAAAGCGGAAGAAAACCATCACTGACACATTGTTTTCTTTCTTGCTCTTCCCATCTGAACGCCAACCCATATTCGTTCTTGCCTCTTTGTGCCCTAACCACTCATACCACTCTCCTGAACTAACAATGGAAAGCAAGAAGGACACCAACAATCCCCTGTGATCCAGTGCCTTCCCTCTCGCTATTTCCTATCGTATACCAAAACTACATTCGTTTTCCGCTCTTTACTTCCCCTCTCCAGAATTGCCGCTGCTGTTATATATCCGAGCGGTACCGGAAAAATCTCTGGTGCATATTCTTTTCCCGAGGAGACGGAGTGGTAGAAAACATGCGAGACAGTAATGGTGGGCCGTTGCAAGGATTTCCGCGTCCGTTTGGACAAATCGCGAGTCGTTTCACTTGTGTTTGATTGCGGTCTTTGCTGCCAATGGAGTATGCAATGAAGGGTAATACCTTAGATGAGGTACATGCATACCCTGTTTGACTCATTAACGAAGGGTATTAGCAAGGCAGGTAGTTTTCGTGGAATATACAACAAGGAAAAAGAGGTAGTGTGGATTGTAACTCAAAATATCCGTCATTGAGATATATGTAGGGGGTTTTCTTGGAGAACTTTAAAAAGGGAATGAACATTTGTTAAAAGTTTACCACTACTTCAAAATATGAAAAGAGATCTTGATCAATTTTGGCCAACAAAATGTACTTAAATATTTCCTTACCCGTTGTAGATTTTATATGTAAAGGAAAAGAAAATAATTTCATAAGTTCTGTCACTAATAACTCAAATATCATTCTGATTTTTCTTAATCCTTAGACAGACGGTAAAAATATACTTGGATAAAAAGGGAACTGGAATGAATATCAAATATTATTCAAGGACAGTCAAAATAATGATTAATTTCAAACTTACGAACAAGTTTATGAATATATACACTCTTAAGAAAACGTAATTTTGATCCGAAATTCTCCGTAAAAATATACTGTTCTCAGCCGTATTTCAGTAAATTACAGGTGACTAATTTTACCCTACTTTTACAGGTTTGTGACCATAATATGACTCCTTCCCGTCAATATATCCGTATTTAAAACGGTAAATGCCTGGCAACATTTTTTCCCAGGATTTTTAGTTTTTTACGGAAACTTTTTAAGTGTACATGCTCAAATACACAACCAATTTTTTTCTGTTAATAAAATTTTTTCCGCAATGGTATTAGTATTACTAGAAAGTGTTTTTCCTTTCACCGTGAAAAATGACAGCCACTAAAAATCCAAGTAAAATATTCCATTAAAGCCACCTTTTTTTTTATTCCTATACTCATACATACCTTTCAAACACAACGTTCTTTATTATAGTCAACATAATTTTGAAAAAATATGATAATAGAAAGGAAATATAAAATATTCTAATAAACACACTGCTCTAATTGTGGTATCTTGAAAAATATCTACAAGCATATTATCTCTCTCTCTCTCTCTCTCTCTCTCTCTCTCTCTCTCTCTCTCTCTCTCTCTCTCTCTCAATAACAGTAACTTTATAATCCTCTTTCAATTGTTATTCATACACAAAAGCAATTAAATGCCAGTGCACTTCCACAACCTTGCAAAATGTTGAAGGTTTTATGCCCATTGAATGTTCGACTTGGGCAAAAGCTGTGGTCAATTCATGAGATGATTATTCACGGTCCGTCGGTCGCATGTACGAATCGTTGCAACGGCCAACCATTATGGTCTCTCGTAATGTTCAAAGTTCCTGTTCCCAGGTGGATAATATCACAGCGGAAAATGCATTGGTGGGTATTTGGTGGTGAGGTAATATATTGGGTGCGGGGCAATACACAAGAGCAAATTGGTAGATTGCTTTTGGAGTAGGAGGAAGAGCGAAAATGGACCGAATACTGATAAACTGGCTAGAAAAAACAAGCTATCTCACCTGATAAGAACAACTAAAATTTCCAAATTTCCACTGGTTTGGTTTCATTCAGACATTTTTATGGACCTACATAAATAAATATATCTTATAATAATTATGCATTTTACTGTAACCGATAAAAAAAATGAGAAGTACTATAATTGCTCGAAAAGCTTCATAACCTTAATAAATAAATAAATAAATTTAGTAAATATGTTTATCCATTTTTTCACAATTGAAACCAAGTGAGTCATTTCAACTTTTAAATATAGCATCCATACGACTGGTTGCCCTGGGCCCTTATGATCAATATCCTAAAGATTGGGCAATGACATAAACTGTGAATCATGTCCTGCACAGGTAATGATGGGCATGGAAAGAATTGCAAATACAAAGCATTACTTGGGCGAACATCATTGTGGTCATTAAAGTAGCAGATGAAGCAGAAAAGCTACCAGATATCTTTAAGGATTTGTAATCGGGCTTTTTGTATACGTTTAGTATATCCCACATACCTAATATATATAAGAATCTAAATGAATTTACTGAAAAATGTTCTGGTCAGAATATCAATTAGTTTTATAATATTCATGATATACAAAATAAAGAGAGAAAGGAGAATATCTCAAGGTTTTAAAGATGCAGTCTACCTTTCTATATTTCCCTTTCTTAGTGTTCTAACTAAATATTTTAGCTGTATACGTAATTTCCTATTCTTCTCGAACTAATATTACTGCGAATTTTTATTCGTTCTTTCCTCTTCATTGCATTCTCTCTCTCTCTCTCTCTCTCTCTCTCTCTCTCTCTCTCTCTCTCTCTCTCTCTCTCTCTCTCTCTCTAGACTCTTGCCGCAATGGCATAGCTATAATGTATATTCTTTTACTGATAAAGCAAGAGTCGAAAACATGCAAGACAGCGATGGTTGGCCGTTGTGGCAATTCCCCCAAACGACCGCTATATCTTTAGTAATTCCTCCCTAAAACTGTCAGTGCCTTTTACTGTGTGTGTGAATGCTTCAACATTTTGCAAGATTTTAGCCAAGTCTTTACTTTGAGAAGAGAAGAAGAGTATTATCTCGTTTACTTTAATGGAAGAGCATTGCAACAGAGTAAAGAGGAGCTGGAATGAGAATTGCATGAGGCTGTTACCGTCAGGATTTTGAGTTTGCTAAAGGAAACACGCAAACATTAAAAACAAAAACAAAGAAGTTGTCTTGATCATGAGGTGGAACTGATAGGGTGAAATTTGTGCTTTAATAATTAATATAAAAAATTATATGTAAAAGGTTGTGATGTAATATTTCATCTCTCCTACAAAATAAAAAGCAATTTCTCTCTCTCTCTCTCTCTCTCTCTCTCTCTCTCTCTCTCTCTCTATATATATATATATATATATATATATATATATATATATAAATGTATACTGTATATATATATATATATATATATATATATATATATATATATATATATATAAACAATTATATGTAAAAGGTTATGATGTAATATTTCATCTCTCCTACATAATAAAAAGCAATTCTCTCTCTCTCTCTCCTCTCTCTCTCTCTCTCTCTCTCTCTCTCTCTCTCTCTCTCTCTCTCTCTGTATATATATATATATATATATATATATGTATACTGTATATATACACACACAGTATCCCACAAATTGCCCAAACTGTTGTGTGATAGTTAAGAAAGGGGGAGGGAGTGGGAACGGTTGAATCTGTGTATGTGTGCGTGTATGTTCATAACTATCTAAATATTTAGCTGTCAGTTTATTAGTTTACATTCATTTAACAATCAAAGATAATTTTCTCAGACAAGAGCTTCCCATAACTCTAACATTTCCCTGTCTACTTTAATTAGTTATTTACCCTTATAGCTAATTGTGTAATCCCTTCGAGGGAACACACCGTCTGGCAAAATTTCGCATAAACAGTTCGACATTAGTTATTAGCGAGGAACCAATTCGCGAGGATGTCATTAAGCAAACACCAGATTCCTCCAAATACATTATCATGTTGAGGTAATGTTCACAATAAAGTTCATGGCGTGTACGATTCCGTAAATTTATCTCAAAGAAAACATTCGTCGATATTTTTGTATTAAATCCTTTTCTGCTAGATTTCTTAAGTCGTCTTTATATAGTGCCCTTAGCACCTTAA